>NC_057802.1:438749555-438757540 GCF_018294505.1 Triticum aestivum | reverse complement strand
AGGCGGGCGGCGGCGGGATGAGGTGAGAGGAGGGGGGTGCAGGGGTATAAATAGGAGGGGGGGCTCCGGTGGCTTGGGGAAGGGGCAAGCTGGCGGGGGCGTGCGGGGCTCGGACTCCGGCGGCGGCGGCTCCCGTGCGCGAGGAGGACGACGCGGGCGGGCCGGCCTGCGGCTCGGCTGGGCTCGGCCCAGTCGGGCGCAGTGCATTTTTTTTAAACGTTCCGCGGAAAATAATTCGTAGAAAAATAAATAAAAGTCCAAAAAAGATAAAACAAATTTTCCCCGTCTAGTTAGAAAATCTAGAATAGGGTGAACATTTTTTTTAACACAAAATAAAATTTTGAAAACATGCAATATTTTTAATGCAATTAAAATTGCAAATAAAATCCGAATAAATTCCAATAAATGGTTTTAACACTTTTTCTCCAGTATTTCAATTGTTTTGGAGAAGTCATATTTTCTCCTCTCGTTTATTTTTAAAATGAAATATTTTTTCGGAGAGAAAATAATTAAAACCAAAATCCTCGTTTTATTATTTGATGAAAATCAAATATGAGAATTCGAAAATCCCCAACTCTCTCCGAGGGTCCTTGAGTTGCTTAGGATTTATCGACGATTTGTCAAAATGCAATAAAACATGATATGTAATGATGATCTATGTATAACATACCAAATTGAAAATTTGGGATGTTACAAACCTACCCCCCTTAAGATGAATCTCGCCCTCGAGATTCGAGTTGGCTAGAAAACAGGTGGGAGTGGTCCTTCCGTAGATCTTCCTCTCGCTCCCAGGTGGCTTCATCTTCCGTGTGGTGACTCCACTGGACTTTGCAAAACTTGATAACCTTGCTGCGGGTAACTCGGCTGGCATACTCAAGAATCTTAACTGGTTTCTCCTCATAGGTCAAATCACTTTCCAGCTGAATCGCTTCCAGTGGCACAGTATCTCTCAGTGGTATCTTAGCCATCTCTGCGTGGCATTTCTTCAACTGAGAAACGTGAAATACATCATGAACTCCAGACAATCCTTCGGGCAATTCCAACTTGTAGGCACCCTCTCCCATACGTTCCACAACTCTGTATGGTCCGATAAAACGGGGCGCTAACTTTCCCTTAACTCCAAAGCGCTTCTCTCCTCGAAGTCGTGATACTCGAAGATACACTCTGTCTCCGACTTCGTGAACTGTCTCCTTTCGTTTAGAATCAGCATAACTCTTCTGCCTGGACTGGGCTACCTTGAGTCTATCGCGAATCAACCTCACTTTCTGTTCAGACTCTTTAATCAAATCTGGTCCAAACAACTGACGGTCTCCAACTTCGTCCCATAACAACGGTGTTCTACACCTCCTTCCGTACAAGGCTTCGAAAGGGGCCATCTTCAAACTGGTCTGATAACTGTTGTTATAAGAAAACTCCGCATATGGCAGGTTGTCGTCCCAACTAGATCCATAATCTAGTGCACAAGCTCTCAACATGTCCTCCAAAATCTGGTTGACTCTCTCGGTCTGTCCATCAGTCTGTGGGTGAAAGGCTGTACTAAATTCTAGCCTGGTTCCCAATGTTTCATGCAACTGCTTCCAAAACTTCGAGGTAAATTGGGTTCCTCTGTCTGATACAATGGTCCTCGAAACTCCATGCAAACATACGATCCTGGTCATGTATATCTTTGCCAACTTAGCACTGGTATAAGTGGTCTTTACTGGAATGAAATGAGCCACTTTCGTCAAACGGTCGACTACAACCCATATTGAGTCATAGCCTGAACGAGTCCTGGGTAATCCTGTGATAAAATCCATGCCTATTTTATCCCACTTCCATTCGGGTATCGGCAATGGTTGTAGCAATCCTGCTGGCTTCTGATGCTCTGCCTTCACTCTCTGACATACATCACAAACTGCTACATATTCTGCAATATCCTTCTTCATTCCGGTCCACCAGAAAGTATTCTTCAGATCCAAATACATCTTGGTATTCCCTGGGTGAATCGAGTATGGTGAATCATGGGCTTCTTGCAAAATCAACTTCCTGATCTCCGGATCATTTGGCACATATACGCGGTCCTCAAACCATAAGGTATCGTGCTCATCCTCACGAAATCCCTTGGCTTTTCCTTTGCTCATCTTCTCCTTTATCTCTTCAATCTCCTTGTCTGTCTTCTGAGCTTCTCTGATCCTTTCCATCAAGGTAGACTGAATCTCCAATGTCGCTAAATAGCCTCTTGGGACTATCTCCAAACATAGCTCGCGAAGGTCCTCGGCTAACTCCTGAGGTAGCTGTCCTGTCATGAGGGTGTTGACATGACTCTTGCGGCTCAACGCGTCTGCTACTACGTTAGCCTTTCCAGGGTGATAATGCAATCTCATATCATAATCTTTAATGAGCTCCAACCATCTCCTCTGTCTGAGATTTAACTCCTTCTGCGTGAAAATATACTTCAAACTCTTGTGATCCGTGTACACCTCACAATGGTTTCCGATGAGAAAATGTCTCCATGTCTTCAATGCATGCACCACGGCTGCTAATTCCAAATCATGTGTAGCATAATTCTTCTCATGGGGTTTAAGTTGTCGTGAAGCATATGACACAACTCTTCCTTCCTGCATAAGCACTGCTCCAAGTCCTCGACGAGAAGCGTCGCAATAAACTTCATAATCCTTACGTTAATCTGGCAGAATCAACACTGGTGATGTAACCAAGCGTTCCTTCAACTCTTGGAAACTAGCTTCACATTCCTCAGTCCAATTGAATTTGGGGTCCTTCTTCAATAGCTCAGTCATGGGCTTAGCAATCTTTGAGAAATTCTCGATGAATCTCCGGTAGTATCCTGCAAGTCCAAGAAAACTCCGGATTTCTCCAACTGTCGTGGGTGATTCCCAACTTGTCACTGTGTCAACCTTGGCAGGGTCCACTGCTATTCCTTCTCCAGAAATAACATGTCCGAGGAATCCAACTTCTTTCAGCCAAAATTCGCATTTGCTGAACTTGGCATATAACTGATGTTCTCTGAGCTTCTCAAGTACCAATCGTAAATGCTCCTCATGCTCTTCCTCATCCTTGGAAAAGATTAAAATATCATCAATGAACACCACGACGAACTTATCCAGAAATTCCATAAACACTTTGTTCACCAGGTTCATGAAATAGGCAGGTGCGTTAGTCAGACCAAATGACATAACGGTATACTCATACAATCCATATCTGGTGGTAAATGCCGTCTTGGGTATATCCTGCTCTCGAATCTTTAACTGATGGTATCCTGATCGTAGATCGATCTTGGAAAATACTTTAGCTCCTTGTAGGCGGTCAAACAAATCATTGATCATCGGCAGCGGGTACTTGTTTTGATGGTCACTTCATTCAATCCTCGGTAATCAACAACCATCCTCAGCGATCCATCTTTCTTCTCCACTAGAAGTACTGGTGATCCCCAAGGTGACGAACTTGGGCGAATATAGCCTTTATCCAGTAACTCCTTGATCTGCTTCTTAATTTCCTCCAAATCTTTTGCGGGCATCCTGTACGGTCTCTTAGATATTGGCCCTGTGCCTGGCCAAAGTTCAATCAAGAACTCAATGTCTCTATCTGGTGGCATGCCTGGCAACTCTTCTGGAAATACATCCGGATAATCCTTCACCACTGGTACTTCCTCCTGTACAACTCCTGATAAGGAATTTACTTGAGTCCTCTTTGGCATATGCCGGGATACATACTTGATCCTTTTTCCTTCCGGGGTGGTAAGCAAAATCGTCTTGTTGGCACAATCGATGTTTCCTCCATACAACGATAGCCAACCCATTCCCAAAATCACATCCAAACCTTGCAACTCCAAAACTATGAGGTCTGAGGGGAAAACATGCCTACCAATGGCCAATGGTATCTGAAAACATCCTTGGCTAGCCACATACTCTGCTCCTGGCGAGGTTACTAACATAGGGGTTCTGAGAACTTTGGTGGACAGCTTAAACTTATTCACAAATCCCCTTGATATGTATGAATGCGATGCACCGGTATCGAAAAGAACGGTTGCAGTAAATGACTTAACCAAAACTTACCTATTACTGCATCAGGCTAAGCTTCAACCTCCTCCACGCTCACGTGGTTCACATGCCCTTTGTTGAACGGGTTCGGCTTCTTCCCAGAGCTTCCATTGCCATTTCCATTTTGGGCTTCAGGACATACATTGGCATAATGTCCATTCTTCTGGCACTTAAAGCAAGTGACTTGGCTCAGGTCCCTCTTGGCTGGGGTAGATGGGTTGGTGCGGTTCTGTCCGTTGCTTCCTCCATTCCCATTACCATTTTTAGAGCCATTATGGTTGTGCGAACTACCTCCTCCATGGGTATGCTGAAACTGTCCTCCCGGCTTCGGGGCAAAACGAGGCTTCTGTTGAGCTCCTGAGTTATACTTCCCTTGTCCATACTTCCTCTTACGGTTTTCAATCTGCTGTTGCTTTCCTTCAATCATGAGAGCTCTATCTACCAGCTCCTGGTAGTTGTTGAAGGTTGCTACCATCAACTGCATACTCAGCTCATCATTCAGTCCTTCCAAAAACTTCTCCTGCTTGGCTGCATCTGTAGCAACGTCATCTGATGCATAACGTGCTAACTTATTGAAATCCTCCACATACTGGCCTACGGTGCGTCCTCCTTGGCGTAGGTTGCGAAACTCACGCTTCTTCATAGCCATAGCTCCTGCTGAAACATGAGCTGTACGGAAAGCTTGCTGAAACTGGTCCCATGTGACAGTGTCAATAGGGTGCGTGGCTGTATAATTCTCCCACCATGATGCTGCGGGTCCATCAAGCTGATGTGCGGCAAAATGCACTCTTTCCGCATCTGTGCATCCTGCAGTGGTCAACTCCCTTCCAACTTTGCGGAGCCAATCATCTGCAACAATCGGCTCGGTGCTACTAGAAAACACCGGCGGGTTTAGCCTTAAGAAACGGGCTAAGTGATCAACAGGTGGTGGTGGCGGTGGGTTGTTGTTGTTGTTGCCTTGGTTCTGCACTAACACTTGCATCAGGGCATTCTGTTGCTGAATCAACTGGGTGATCACTGGTGGGAAAACAAATCCGGTGTCGCGTCTCGGAGGCATCTGATAGGTTAGAAAAGATGAGAGTTAAGAATAGAATGAGGTCTAGAGAGAAAACACTACCCATATGCTCATGAGACAAATTCAATCAATATCATTCAATCAATTCAAACAAGGAAAACAATCGATCTAACTAGCGTTACAAAGTGCTTGAACTATACTATTAAATGGGGGAAAACTACTACTGATATGGTGGTCTACTAGAAATTCTGATCCGTTGAAGACTCCATGATGTCTGCTCCAGCTTCGTCAACAAGGCCATCTTCACTTGGTTCCGAGTCGGTGTCGTCGATGATGATGTAATTATCCGGGCAAGTGCATTCGTCGACTTCTGCTTTTGGCACTGGATTTCCCATGAATACTTCAATCTTCTTCTCCAGGTCGTCATTCTTCCCTACTAGTGCGATGATTTCCTCCATATAATCCTCGCGTGTAGCCTTGAGTTCTTCCTCCAGTTCCTTGATCTTCGTTAATGCCTTCTTCAGTTCTTCCTTGTCCGTGCACATCTGGTTCTCCTGGCGACGAATATGTTGGTTTTGTTCCTGGATGAAAGCTGCGATTGATCCATCCTTCTTGGTTCTGATCATCTCCCATTGCGCGTCTCGGCGTCCACAAATCTGATAGATTGTATCCTTAAGCTCCTGGTAGTAGACTTCTCCAATGCGTCCCATGGCGATGTGAGCGGCCATGCTCTTCCCTAAACTCCAAGTTGGTGCTTCAAAAACCAATCTTATAGGTTCAGTAATTGGCACAAACGTCCTTCCTGGAATGTGAACTTGAATCTTCCAGCTCTCCTCTTCGGGTAATGTGGCGTTGTAGGTTCCGGTGATGCTTGGTATTCCTATGTTCAAGTACTTGGTGACTTCCTTCAAGTGTCGACCAAACGGCGTGTCTTCATCTGGTTGCATGAACTTGCTCCTTGCATCCGCCATTCCTAAAAGAGTAGAAAGAGGGAGAGGGGTCAGAAATGAGAAGAGAGAAGCTTTCTAGGGCTTAAGCTTAGTGGTCGTGTCCTACAGTCAGCGTGTGCTCTGATACCACCTTTGTAGCGACCAGACCTCAAATGGTCTGTGCTGCTGTGCGCCAGTGTCATCCCTGGATCAGTAATGCTGACACGCACAGTACAAATGGAGGATTTATAACAGAGTAGCAATCACACACTTATTACATCGAATATCTCCGAAGAGATTAAGTATGATAAACATGGCTTAAGGCCATCTAAAACGATAACAGCGGAAGACTTGGAAGATAAGTGAGTCCATCAACTCCAGCGGCATCACTGAGTATAAGACCATGACCTAAGGCACCTTACTCGTCGTCTGAAAAGTCTGCAACATGAAACGTTGCAGCCCGAAAACGGGTCAGCACATAGAATATGCTGGCAAAGTAACACATAGAGGATAATGAACAATAATACGGCTATACTACATGCATATAAGGCTGGTGGAAAGCTCTATGGTTACAGTTTTGCGAAAAGCCAATTTTTTCCTACTTCAAAGGAATAAATTTTATTTAACTATCATGGTGGTTGTGAAACATTGAGATGGTTGACAGCATCTCAATCCCAATTAAGAATCATCATTAACCCAACAAATTAATTAAAAGTAACATGGTGATGAGATTCACATGATAATCCAAGTACTAGATACTCAAGTTGTCCATAACCGGGGACACGGCTAACCATGATTAGTTTGTACACTCTGCAGAGGTTTGTGCACTTTTCCCCACAAGACTCGATCTCCTCCGTTGGATTACTCGCACTACATGGTGTTTGAGTAACGGATGACCGAGACACAGTCTTTCAGAAGTGTTTACACCTTACGTATGGGTAGACAGTTACACCTACTTTCCCCTACATCTGCTAGTCTACCACTGTAAGAGTTCACACAACTTAGTCAACTATGCTAGAGCCCATAATAGCTTGCGGCTGCACACGGAAGTTTCTAGCATGAATAATCTCATGATCCCTTTGAACCTGGGTGGCGGTCCAAAAGAAAACAGGCAATCCTGGAATACCCAGGTACCTCAATCCACCCAGATGTGAGTTTTAGTTGCCACCTTAAGTAAACCATTAATTAACAATCTCACATCTGTCATGGAAATCTCTCAAACCCAATCCACGTCTACGAGCATAGCATGGCAATATAATAGCAAACGTAGAAGTAACTCCCAAGGGTTTGATAATAAAACAGGTAATAGGTACTACCTCAACTACTTCCCAATACCCACAATTTAATTAGATCCTAATCATGCAATGTTTGAGGAATAGATCTAATGCAATAAAACTGGGTATGGAAAGTATGATCAAAGTGTTACTTGCCTTGCTGATGATCCGCAAAACCTAGCGATTCGAAGTAACAAGCGGCACACTCCGGGTACTCTATCGCAAATAAACAAGCAAACAATAAGTACTCATCTAATGCACAGGTAAAACTCGAATAAAAGATCCAACCAGAAAGTTCAACTTAAGAACTCCGGTTTGCAAAAAGAATCAACTCGAAAGAAGCAACGAAAGTCAAACGGCGAAAGAAACAAGCTTCGTTTACTAATCTGGATCTAGGTCAAATTTTACTGTAGCAAAAACTTGTTTGAGTAGGTTAAACGGAAAGAGAATTTCGAGACGAAACTCTAGGCGCTTGAATCGCCTGATTCCGATAAACGAGCGAGAAGTTAAACAGAAACGAAGATTCGATCAGAAATCGAATCTGAGAAAAATAGCGGAAAAATCCGACGAAAAAGAAAAACAGACGAACGGTTAAAGAACGGACGTTCCTTAACAGAGAAAAACCGACGAACGCGTTCGTTAAAACGAACGGTTCGGTGAACGCTCGCAAAATAATAAAAACCGATCTAGGGTTTTTTTTAAAACGAATGGTTTTTAAAAAAAAAACCGG
>NC_057802.1:438734838-438749203 GCF_018294505.1 Triticum aestivum | reverse complement strand
GGAGGGGGGGTGCGGGGGTATAAATAGGAGGGGGGCTCCGGTGGCTTGGGGGAGGGGCAAGCCGGCGGGGGCGTGCGGGGCTCGGACTCCGGCGGCGGCGGCTCCCGTGCGCGAGGAGGACGACGCGGGCGGGCCGGCCTGCGGCTCGGCTGGGCTCGGCCCAGTCGGGCGCAGTGCATTTTTTTTAAACGTTCCGCGGAAAATAATTCGTAGAAAAATAAATAAAAGTCCAAAAAAGATAAAACAAATTTTCCCCGTCTAGTTAGAAAATCTAGAATAGGGTGAACATTTTTTTAACACAAAATAAAGTTTTGAAAACATGCAATATTTTTAATGCAATTAAAATTGCAAATAAAATCCGAATAAATTCCAATAAATGATTTTAACACTTTTTCTCCAGTATTTCAATTGTTTTGGAGAAGTCATATTTTCTCCTCTCGTTTATTTTTAAAATGAAATATTTTTCCGAAGAGAAAATAATTAAAACCAAAATCCTCGTTTTATTATTTGATGAAAATCAAATATGAGAATTCGAGAAAATCCCCAACTCTCTCCGAGGGTCCTTGAGTTGCTTAGGATTTATCGAGGATTTGTCAAAATGCAATAAAACATGATATGCAATGATGATCTATGTATAACATACCAAATTGAAAATTTGGGATGTTACACCATAATAGTGGGTTTATTGATATCTAAAGTTTTAACTTCTTCAATCTCACTTTTACCAATTTTAGCATCAAGATCTAAAAACTCCGAATTTTTCGAACACCTTCTAGGTAAAGGTGGATCATATTCAGTCCCATCATTATCAAGATTCATATTGCAAAACAAAGATTTAATAGGGGACACATCAATAACTTTTAGACCTTCATCTTTATTTTCATAGAAATTAGAAGAACACGCTTTCACAATGGAAATTCTCATGGCTTTGAGAGACTCATTGATATCATGCTTAGGAGGAATAGATCTAACTTTCAAGGAATCAACATCAAGAGAAATTCTATCAACGTTCCTAGCCAATTCATCAACCTTAAGCAATTTTTCTTCAAGCAAAGCATTGAAATTCTTTTGCGAATTCATAAATTCTTTAACGCTATTTTCAAATTCAGAAGGCATCTTATTAAAATTTCCATAAGAATTATTGTAGGAATTACCATAATTATTAGAGGAATTACTAGGATACGGCCTAGGATTAAAGTTTCCTCTATACGCGTTGTTACCAAAATTATTCCTACCAACAAAATTCACATCCATAGTTTCATTATTATTCTCAATCAAAGTAGACAAAGGCATATCATTAGGATCAGAAGAAACACTTTTATTAGCAAATAATTTCATAAGTTTATCCATCTTTCCACTTAAAACATTAATTTCTTCTATCGCATGCACTTTTTTATTAGTGGATCTTTCAGTGTGCCATTGAGAATAATTAACCATAATATTATCTAGGAGTTTAGTAGCTTCTCCTAAAGTGATTTCCATAAAAGTGCCTCCCGCGGCCGAATCTAAAAGATTTCCAGAAGCAAAATTTAATCCGGCATATAAAATTTGTATAATCATCCACAAATTCAAACCATGTGTAGGGCAATTACGTATCATTAATTTCATACTCTCCCAAGCTTGTGCAACATGTTCATGATCAAGTTGCTTAAAATTCATAATATTGTTTCTAAGAGAGATGATCTTAGCGGGAGGAAAATACTTAGAGATAAAAGCATCTTTGCACTTATTCCAAGAATCAATACTATTTTTAGACAAAGATGAAAACCAAGCTTTAGCACGATCTCTAAGCGAAAAAGGAAATAGCTTCAATTTAATAATATCATTGTCCACATCTTTCTTCTTTTGCATATCACACAAATCAACGAAGCTATTTAGGTGGGTAGCGGCATCTTCACTAGGAAGGCCGGCGAATTGATCTTTCATGACAAGATTCAACAAAGCAGCATTAATTTCACAAGATTCAGTATTGGTAAGAGGAGCAATCGGAGTGCTAAGGAAATCATTGTTGTTGGTATTGGTAAAGTCACACAATTTGGTTTTATCTCGAGCCATCGTGACAAGAAAGCAATCCAACACATGAGCAAACAAGAAGCAAGCGAAAAAGAGGCGAACGGAAAAGAGAGGGCGAATAAAACGGCAAGGGTGAAGTGGGGGAGAGGAAAACGAGAGGCAAATGGCAAATAAAGTAATGTGGGAGATAAGGGTTTCTAATGGGTACTTGGTATGTTGACTTTTGCGTAGACTCCCCGGCAACGGCGCTAGAAATCCTTCTTGCTACCTCTTGAGCACTGCGTTGGTTTTCCCTTGAAGAGAAAGGGTGATGCAGTAGAGCAGCGTAAGTATTTCCCTCAGTTTTTGAGAACCAAGGTATCAATCCAGTAGGAGGTCACGCACGAGTCCCTCGCACCTACACAAACAAATAAATCCTCGCAACCAACGCACTAAGGGGTTGTCAATCCCTCCGCGGTCACTTACGAGAGTGAGATCTGATAGATATGATAAGATAATATTTTTGGTTTTTATGATAAAGATGCAAAGTAAAATAAAAGGCAAAAGAAATAACTAAGTGTTGGAAATAATTATGATGGAAAATAGACCCGGGGGTCATAGGTTTCACTAGTGGCTTCTCTCGAGAGCATAAGTATTACGGTGGGTGAACAAATTACTGTTGAGCAATTGATAGAATTGAGCATAGTTATGAGAATATCTAGGTATGATCATGTATATAGGTATCACATCCAAGACAAGTAGACCGACTCCTGCCTACATCTACTACTATTACTCCACACATCGACCGCTATCCATCATGCATCTAGAGTATTAAGTTCAAAAGAACAGAGTAACGCTTTACGTAAGATTACATGATGTAGAGGGATAAACTCATGCAATATGATATAAAACCCATCTTGTTATCCTCGATGGCAACAATACAATACGTGCCTTGCTGCCCCTACTGTCACTGGGAAAGGACACCGCAAGATTGAACCCAAAGCTAATCACTTCTCCCATTGCAAGAAAGATCAATCTAGTAGGCCAAACCAAACTGATTATTCGAAGAGACTTGCAAAGATAACCAATCATACATAAAAGAATTCAGAAAAGATTCAAATATTATTCATAGATAAACTTGATCATAAACCCACAATTCATCGGTCTCAACAAACACACCGCAAAATAAGATTACATCGAATAGATCTCCACAAGAGAGGGGGAGAACATTGTATTGAGATCCAAAAAGAGAGAAGAAGCCATCTAGCTAATCACTATGGACCCGAAGGTCTGAGGTAAACTACTCACAAATCATCGGAGAGGCTATGGTGTTGATGTAGAAGCCCTCCGTGATCGATGCCCGCTCCGGCGGAGCTCCGGAAAAGGCCCCAAGATGGGATCTCACGGGTACAGAAGGTTGTGGCGGTGGAATTAGGTTTTTGGCTCCGTATATGGTAGTTTGGGGGTACGTAGGTATATATAGGAGGAAGAAGTACGTCGGTGGAGCAACATGGGGCCCACGAGGGTGGAGGGCGCGCCCAGGGGGGATAGGCGCGCCCCCCTACCTCGTGCCTTCCTGGTTGATGTCTTGACGTAGGGTCCAAGTCCTCTGGATCAAGTTTGTTCCAAAAATCACGTTCCCGAAGGTTTCATTCCGTTTGGACTCCATTTGATATTCTTTTTCTGCGAAACTCTGAAATAGGCAAAAAAAACAATTCTGGGTTGGGCCTCCGGTTAATAGGTTAGTCCCAAAAATAATATAAAAGTGTATAATAAATCCCAATAATGTCCAAAACAGAATATAATATAGCATGGAACAATCAAAAATTATAGATACGTTGGAGACGTATCAAGGAGGTGCCCTGTATCGTATCATCCCACTATGTTATTCCTTTTACTTATTTTAGTTCGATCTTTCGCATTAGATTAATAAAAGTTTAGTTCGATCCGTTCTTCTTCAAGAGTTTGCTTAGTGATCTATCTTTGTAATCGTGTGCAAGTTATATAATAAAGTTAGTTTGAGTTTTTGCTTTCTTTACTTTCATGTTGCAAATAAAAGAAAAGAAATAAAGAAAGAGAAAATAGAAAGGAAATAAATCAATAAGATTATATACTAATCCTATGGTAGGTGATGGCACCACATAAGGAAAAGTATAAGTAGAAAATTTTATTAGAGGTTGACAAACATAGCATTAGCCAATGATGCAACTCATGAAAGAATTAAGAAGGGAAGAGAAGATTCTCATATAAATATACTATCCTAGAAATCTTTTGTGATTGTGAGCCCTCATAAAAATATTATATGCCAAAATTGTTGACGTTGGACAAGGAAGACAACTTGATGGTTTATGTTTGTTTATATTCACATAGAAGTCATATTGTCATAGATCCTTCAACATGTGGTGCTTGCCCCCTATCTCTGCTAGCCAAAAATTCCACACTAAGTAGAGATACTACTTGTGCATCCAAAAACCCTTAAACCCAAATCTTACTTTCAAGTGTCCACCATACCTATCTAGGGATTGAGCAAGATCCCTCAAGTAAGTTGTCATTGGTGCCAAAAGGCAATAAAAATTGCTTCTAAAAGTGTGAGATCATTTAGTGTAAGAGAAAATTGAGCGTTGCACGAACTTGTGATGGTGAAGAATAAAAGCGACAGACTGCATAATAAAGGTCGCTATCACAAAGGGCAATGTAACGTGACGTTCTCTTGCGCTAAGGGATTGAGCATGCAAACAAATAAGCGCATGGCAACCTCTGCTTCCCTCTGCGAAGGGCCTATCTTTTACTTTTATGTATTTACTTTTATGCAAAGAGTCAAAGTTTTCCTTCTATTCCTTTTATTTTTCACCTTTGGCAAGCATCATGTGGTGAGGAAATATCTAGGCACATATGTCCAGTTGAATATAGATAGCATGAGTTATTATTGTTGACATCACCCTTGAGGGTATGGTTGAAATGTTTTGCTCATGGGTACGAGGTGAGTGTTAGCAATCATAGAAGACTATATGATGGTCGAGTATGTGTAATTGCCTAACGGCTCCGATACGTGACCCTTCCTGAAAAGATGATGAATTGTAGTTCCAAAGTTGACTGAGAACATATTTTGTTGGTTTCTGATAGAGTTTTTGCTTTATACTTCGATTGTGTGATGAACTATTACTTATTCATGAGAAGTATATGATAAAAGTCTTATGTTTAAATTTGTTGCTGTTATAATAATCAACATGATGCTTCTATGTCTGTATTTTGTTTTTATCGACACCTCTCTCTCCCAAAGCATGTGGACATGTTTTTCGATTTCGATTTTCGCTTGAGGACAAGCGAGGTCTAAGCTTGGGGGAGTTGATATGTCCATTTTGCATCATGTTTTCTTACTGTTATTTATAATGTTTTTATCCATAATAATGCTTTTTGGAGTAATTCTAATGCCTTTTCTCTCATAATTTGCAAGGTACACACCAAGAGGGAGAATTCCGGCAGCTGGAAATCTGGACCTGAAAAAGCGATGCCAGGCTACCTATTCTGCACAACTGCAAACAAGCTGAAACTTCACGGGGATTTTTTATGGAATAAATAAGAATTACTGGAACGAATAACTACCAGAGGGGTGCCACCAGGGGGCACAACCCACCTGGGCGCCAGGCCCCCCTGGCGTGCCCTGGGTGTTGTGGCCTCCTCGGCCCACCTCCGGTGCCCATCTTCTGGTATATAGGTCGTTTTGACCTAGAAAAAATAAGAGGAGGATTTTTGGGACGAAGCGCCGCCGCCTCGATTCGAAACTTGGGCAGGAGCACTTTTGACCTTCGGCGGAGCGATTCCGCCGGGGGAACTTCCCTCTCGGAGGGGGAAATCATCGTCATCATCATCACCAACTACTCTCCCATCTTGGGGAGGGCATTCTCCATCAACATCTTCAACAACACCATCTCACTCAAACCCTAGTTCATCTCTTGTGTTCAATCTTGTTACCGAAACTATAGATTGGTGCTTGTGGGTGACTAGTAGTGTTGATTACATCTTGTAGTTGATTACTATATGGTTTTTTTGGTGGAAGATTATATGTTCAGATCCAATATGCTATTTAATACTCCTCTGATCATGAGCATGTTTACTATTTGTGAGTAGTCACTTTTGTTCTTGAGGTCACGGGAGAAATCATGTTGCAAGTAATCATGTGAACTTGATATGTGTTCGATATTTTGATAGTATGTATGTTGTGATTCCCTTAGTGGTGTCATGTGAACGTCGACTACATGACGCTTCACCATATTTGGGCCTAAGGGAATGCATTGTGGAGTAGCAATTAGATGGTGGGTTGCGAGAGTGACAGAAACTTAAACCCTAGTTTATGCGCTATTCCGAAAGGGACCGATTGGACCCCAAAGTTTAATGCTATGGTTACAATTTATTCTTAATACTTTTCTCATAGTTGCGGATGCTTGCAGGAGGGTTAATCATAAGTAGGAGGTTTTTTCAAGTAAGAACGGCACCTAAGCACCGGTCCGCCCACATATCAAATTATCAAAGTAGCGAACACAAATTGAACCAACATGATGAAAGTGACTAGATGAAATTCCCGTGTACCCTCAAGAACGCTCATCATAAGAGACCGTTTTGGCCCGTCCTTTGCCTCAAAAGGATTGGGCTACCTTGCTGCACTTTTGTTGCTACTATCATTACTTGCTCGTTACAAATTATCTTGCTATCAAACTACTGAGTTACTTACAATTTCAGCACTTGCAGACATTACCTTACTGAAAACTACTCGTCATTTCCTTCTGCTCCTCGTTGGGTTCAACACTCTTACTTATCGAAAAGAGCTACAATTGATCCCCTATACTTGTGGGTCATCAATACGTCTCCAACGTATCTATAAATTTTTATTGTTCCATGCTACTATATTATCCATCTTGGATGTTTTATACGCATTAATATGCTATATTATATCATTTTTGGGACTAACCTATTAACCTAGTGCCCAGTGCCAGTTGCTATTTTTGCTTGTTTTTGTCTTTTAGAGCAAATCAATACCAAATGGAACAAAACTTTTTGAGGATTTTTCTTGCACCAGAAGACAATGACGAAGCTTCGGGAGGAGGCCAGAGGAGCCACGAGAGGGCCACAAGCCCATGGGGCGCACCCAGGGAGGGGCGCGCCCCCCAGGCTTGTGGGCCCCTCATAGCTCCCCTAACCCTAATTCCAGCTCTATAAATACCCAAATATTCCTCATACACCAGAGGGCACACCAAAAATACTTTTTCGCCGCCGCAAGCTTTTGTTCTCGTGTGATCCCATCTTGGGGCCTTTTCTGGCACTCTGCCAGAGGGGGATTCGATCACGGAGGGCCTCTACACCAACCTTGCTGCCCTTCAGATGATGCGTGAGTAGTTTACCACGGATCTAGGGGTCCATAGCTAGTAGCTAGATGGCTTCTTCTCTCTCTTTGATCTTCAATACAATGTTCTCCTCGGTGTTCTTGGAGATCTATTCGATGTAATCTTCTTTTGCGATGTGTTTGTTGAGATCCGATGAATTGTGGGTTTATGATCAGATTAACTATGAATATTATTTGAGCCTCCTCTGAACTCTTTTATGCATGATTAAGACAAATTTGTATTTCTCTCCTATCTATCGATTTGGTTTGGCCGACTAGATTGGTTTTTCTTGCAATAGGGGAGGTGCTTTGTGATGGGTTAAATCTTGCGGTGTCCTCACCCAGTGACAATAGGGGTAGCGAGGCACGTATTTGTATTGTTGCCATTAAGGATACAAATATGGGGGTTTTACCATATTGCTTGGATCTATCCCTCTACATCATGTCATCTTGCTTACGGCATTACTCCGTTCTTGTTAACTTAATACACTAGATGCATGATGGATAGCGGTCGATGTGTGGAGTAATAGTAGTAGATGCAGGCATGAGTCGGTCTACTTGTCACGGACGTGATGCCTATATTCATGATCATTGCCTTAGATATCGTCATAACTATGCGCTTTTCTATCAATTGCTCAACAGTAATTTGTTTACCCACCATATGTTTTCTTCAAGAGAGAAGCCTCTAGTGAAACCTATGGCCCCCGGGTCTATTTTTATCCTATCATTTTCAGATCTATAAAACCAAGAACCCAAAAAATACATTGCTGCAATTTATTTAGTTTACTTTATTTTATACTTTTACTTATCTTTTATATCTATCTCTATCAGATCTCACTCTTGTTAGTGACCGTGAAGGGATTGACAACCCCTTTTTGCGTTGTGTGCAAGTGTTTGTTAGTTTGTGCAGATGCATCTATTGGAGACTTGTGTGTTCCTCCTACTAGATTGATACCTTGGTTCTTAACTAAGGTAAATACTTATCTCTATTTTGCTGCATCACCCTTTCCTCTTCAAGGGAAAAATCAATGCTAGATCAAGGAGTAGTAACGATCTACACCAACTCTTCTTCTGCTGCAACAAGGCTAGCACGACGAGGTGTGTGTCCGCAGAGTGATGAGGTTGGCGTCATGGTCCGAGTCTGCGGTGTGTTGATTGCTAGGTATATAGCCTAACTCTTTGAAATATGCCCGAGAGGCAACATGTGATGATGTTATTTCCTATGTATTTATGAGTTGTTTATGTTGTCTTTGAACATCATCACTGATACATATCAATAAGCACGTGACTTTCTTCTGAGACTATATATTGTATGCTGATTAATCTAATTGTCTCTAGTTGATAAACTTGTGCGGACACATATCCTTGGACTAGTATATGCTTTGATTGATGACTATATTTTGCAAGTTATGGGCATGGAAATGCTAACTTAATAGTAGGGATGGATGGGATCACCGAGTCAGACATACCCATTTTGAGATGTAGCAAGATATTGTCATCTGTTGGTCTCAAGTACTACATGCGTCCGGAATTAAGTATCACTGAAATGAGTGTATTTAGACGCGTTTTAGTGTGTAGATTCACTCATTTCAGCGACAGTTAATTACGGATGGAGGGAGTATAATGCATATGACTTGTCCTAGGCTTGAGGTCCTTGTATGTTCTCGAGATGAGGACCGACTCACTTAGGGTCTATCAAACGCTGCACGTAACTTGTTACTTATAAAGGCACATCTGACAAGTCATGAAACATGCCGCCAGACATGGTTGGCTAAGATGACATTTTCCCCTCCAATTCGGCGAGATATTCTCTAGGTCCTCTCGAGTGATCAAATTTAGAGACCATGGTCATGCGACTTGTGTTAGGTGTTAGCCCATTTTCAGGAATCTGTACCACGGCTTTGAGAAGGGATGTTGAGCTACCAACAAAGGTGAAAAATACTCGTCTTGAGCTCGATGACATATATCCTGAGGCAAAACAAATTTTGCCATATAAAATATGGGAAGTGAGCCTCCCATATTATTTACCCATGTACCTAACCCTATTATTATTTACCTCTATACTTTGCTGTGAGATTGTGAACTTGAAAAACATGACTGTGCATTGTTGTTTATGACTATGTGTTGTTCTTCTGATGTGTTGCTATTTACGAGTAGGGAATTTCTAATTTCCAAACGTTCATAATATGAAAATAGATCCGAACGACCCAATCATCGAGTGATCCGCATTGCACGGTCCCTCGATTCGCTCCCGCGGTATCGATTTTTATTTTCTTCTCTTGAAAATCGTTGTACGTTCGGTTCCGTTTTTTTCTTCGTTATTGATTTTTCTCGCAAAAAAGAGGAAAGTGGGAATCGAACCTTGTGCCTAGAGGTTTAGCCCTATGCTCACTAGCCATCTGGGCTAATACCTTACTGGTGGTTAGATACAGGTTAGGCTGTTTTTATTTTGACAAATGATGCTGGTGCATTTTATGGAGCAAGCAGGATTTGCTTTTCGATTTTTTCTGGATTTGGTCACCGCTCATGAACCATGCAACATGGTTGTTTTAAAGTTTTTTTTGGCTATTTTTATTCTTTTCTTTTTTAACCAAAAAAATTCTATTTTCATCAGCTGTCTTTTCTTTGTTGCAACTTGCAAGAAGATTTTTTTTATCGAGGCATACAAAAGATGTTCAAACATAATCCCGATTTTTTTGTGAATGTAATGATATTTTAACGATCGTGGACCTGAAAACTTATGCACTATTCACAAAAAACTTCTGTACTATCATCATGATAACTTTAGCCTGAAGAAAAAAAAGTTTACAACTCGGTAACCTCAACGTGGATAGCATGCTAATATAAGCACCGGAAACCTATTGTCTTACGTACAAACACCAGTAGCAGCAGTGTACTAACCAAGTCACCCTTCCTTGATTGTTGTCCAATAAGTAGAAATATGAAAGTTAACCTTTTTCACTTTCATATGAACCAAAAAAGCATTTTTCTTCTTGTGTTTTTTTGGATTTCTCAAGTTGTCTTGTGGTCTCCCATATGCCAACGGTTGTATATACCTTACCCATGTAGCCTCGTTGTAAATATCATGGCAACTTCACATGAGGGATTTTTTGGGTTGAAACATACCCCGGTGCTAGCTCTTGAGCATGCGTTGGTTTCCTTGAAGAGGAAAGGGTGATGCAGCAAAGTAGCGTAAGTATTTCCCTCGGTTTTGAGAACCAAGGTATTAATCCAGTAGGAAACAACGCACAAGTCACCTAGTACCTACACAAACAATCAAGAACCTTGCAACCAACGCGATAAAAGGGGTTGTCAATCCCTTCACGGTCACTCGCAAAAGTGAGATCTAATAAAGATAGTAAAGTAAATATTTTTGGTATTTTTGTTGTATAGATTGGAAAGTAAAGATTGCAAAATAGTAAATGAGATGCGATGTAAACAAAAGAGATGCAATATAATAAGAAAGAGACCCGGGGGCCATAGGTTTCACTAGTGGCTTCTCTCAAGATAGCATGTATTATGGTGGGTGAACAAATTACTGCCGAGCAACTGATAGAAAAGCGCATAGTTATGAAGATATCTAAGGCAATGATCATGCATATAGGCATCACGTCCGTGTCAAGTAGACCGAAACGATTCTGCATCTACTACTATTACTCCACACATCGACCGCTATCCAACATGCTCTAGAGTATTAAGTTCAAAAGAAACAGAGTAACGCATTAAGCAAGATGACATGATGTAGAGGGATAAACTCAAGCAATATGATATAAACCCCATCTTTTTATCCTCGATGGCAACAATACAATACGTGTCTTGTGCCCCTACTGTCACTGGGAAAGGACACCGCAAGATTGAACCCAAGGCTAAGCACTTCTCCCATTTCAAGAAAGATCAATCTAGTAGGCCAAACTAAACCGATAATTCGAAGAGACTTGCAAAGATATCAAATCATGCATATAAGAATTCAGAGAAGAACCAAATAATATTCATAGATAATCTTGTTCATAAATCCACAATTCATCGGATCTCGGCAAACACACCGCAAAAGAGTATTACATCGAATAGATCTCCAAGAACATTGAGGAGAACTTTGTATTGAGAATCAAAGAGAGAGAAGAAGCCATCTAGCTAATAACTATGGACCCAAAGGTCTGTGGTAAACTACTCACGCTTCATCGGAGAGGCAATGGTGTTGATGTAGAAGCCCTCCGTGATCGACCCCCCCTCTGGCAGATCGCCGGAAAAGGCCCCAAGATGGGATCTCACGGGTATAGAAGGTTGCGGCGGTGGAAAAGTGGTTTCGTGCCTCTCCCTGATCGATCTAGGGTATAAGAGTATATATAGGTGAAAGAAGTACGTCGGTGGAGCTACGAGGGGCCCACAAGGGTGGGGGCGCGCCTACCCCCTGGGCGCGCCCTCCTGCCTCGTGGACGCCTCGTAGAGTCCCAGACTTCAACTCCAAGTCTTCTGGATTGCTTTCGGTCCAAGAAAGATCATTGCGAAGGTTTCATTCCGTTTGGTATTCCTTTTCTGCGAAACTCTAAAATAGGAAAAAAAAACAGAAATTGGCACTGGCCTCCGGTTAATAGGTTAGTCCCAAAAATAATATAAAAGAGCATATTAAATCCCATTAAACATCCAAAACAGATAATATAATAGCATGGAACAATCAAAAATTATAGATACGTTGGAGACGTATCAAGCATCCCCAAGCTTAATTCATGCTCGTCCTCGTGTAGGTAAATGATAAAAACAGAATTTTTGATGTGGAATGCTACCTAACATAATTATCAATGTAATTTTCTTTATTGTGGCATGAATGTTCAGATCCGAAAGATTCAAGACAAAAGTTTTATACTGACATAAAAAATACTTCAAGCATACTAACAAAGTAATCATGTCTTCTCAAAATAACATGGCCAAGGGAAGTTCATCCCTACAAAATCATATAGTTTGGCTATGCTCCATCTTTGTCACACAAAATGTTCAAATCATGCACAACCTAGATGACAAGCCAAGCAATTGTTTCATACTTTAGTATTCTCAAACTTTTTCAACTTTCACGCAATACATGAGCGTGAGCCATGGACATAGCACTATAGGTGGAATAGAATGGTGGTTGTGGAGAGGACAAAAAGAGGAAGATGGTCTCACATCAACTAGGCGTATTAATGGGCTATGGAGATGCCCATCATTAGATATCAATGTGAGGGAGTAGGGATTTCCATGCAACGGATGCACTAGAGCTATAAATGTATGAAAGCTCAACAAAAGAAACTAAGTGGGTGTGCATCCAACTTGCTTGCTCACAAGACCTAGGGCATTTTGAGGAAGCCCATTGTTGGAATATACAAGTCAAGTTCTATAATGAAAAATTCCCACTAGTATATGAAAGTGACAAAATAAGAGACTCTCTATCATGAAGATCATGGTGCTACTTTGAAGCACAAGCGTGGAAAAAGGATAGTAGCATTGTCCCGTCTCTCTTTTTCTCCTTTTTTTGTTTGGATTCTTTGGCCACTCTTTTTTCATTTTTTTATTTCCTCACACAGGACAGTGCTCTAATAATGATGATCATCACACTTCTATTTATTTACAACTCAAGGATTACAACTCGATACTTAGAACAAAAATATGACTCTATATGAGTGCCTCCAGCGGTGTACTAGGATGTGCAATGAATCAAGAGTGACATGTATGAAAAAATTATGAATGGTAGCTTTGCCACAAATACGATGTCCACTACGTGATCATGCAAGGCAATATGACAATGATGGAGCATGTCATAATAAACGAAATGGTGGGAAGTTGCATGGCAATATATCTCAGAATGGCTATGGAAATGCCATAATAGGTAGGTATGGTGGCTGTTTTGAGGAAGGTAAATGGTGGGTTTATGGTATCGGCGAAAGGTGCGCGGCAACGGTGGAAGGGTGAGAGTGCGTATAATCCATGGGCTCAACATTAGTCATAAAGAACTCAGATACTTATTGCCAAAATCTACAAGTCATCAAAAGCAAGCACTACGCGCATGCTCCTTGGGGGATAGATTGGTAGGAAAAGACCATCGCTCCTCCCCGACCACCACTCATAAGGAAGACAATCAAAGAAACACGTCATGCTTCAAATTTGTTACACAACGGTTACCATACATGCATGCTACAGGATTTGCAAACCTCAACACAAGTATTTCTCAAATTCACAATTACTCAACTAGCATGACTCTAATATCACCATCTTCATATCTCAAAACAATCATAAGGAACCAAACTTCTCATAGTATTCAATGCACTTTATATGAAAGTTTTTATTATACCCATCTTGGATGCCTATCATATTAGGACTAAATTCATAACCAAAGCAAATTACCATGCTGTTCTAAAAGACTTTCAAAATAATATAAGTGAAGCATGAGAGATCAATAATTTCTATAAAATTAAACCACAACCATGCTCTAAAAAGATATAAGTGAAGCACTAGAGCAAAGTTATCTAGCTCAAAGGATATAAGTGAAGCACATAGAGTATTCTAATAAATTCTTATTCATGCATGTATCTCCCAAAAGGTGTGTACAGAAAGGATGGTTGTGGTAAACTAAAAATCAAAGACTCAAATCATACAAGACGCTACAAGCAAAACACATATCATGTGGTGAATAAAAATATAGCATCCAGTAAAGTTACCGATAGATTAAGACGAAAGAGGGGATGCCTTCCGGGGCATCCCCAAGCTTAGGCTTTTGGTTGTCCTTGATTTTTACCTTGGGGTGCCTTGGGAATCCCCAAGCTTAGGCTCTTGCCACTCCTTATTCCAAAATCCATCAAATCTTTACCCAAAAACTTGAAAACTTCACAACACAAAACTTCAACAGAAAATCTCATGAGCTCCGTTAGTATAAGGAAATAAACTACCACTTTAAGTTACTGTAATGAACTCATTCTTTATTTATATTGGTGTTAAACCTACTGTATTCCAACTTCTCTATGGTTCATA
>NC_057802.1:438716088-438734566 GCF_018294505.1 Triticum aestivum | reverse complement strand
TACTCATAGATTCATCAAAATAGGCAAACAACACACGAAAAACAGAATCTTTCAAAAACAGAACAGTCTTTATTAATCTGACTTGTTCGAATACTTCTGGAACTCCAAAAATTATGAAATAAATTTTTGGACGTGAGGAATTTGTCTATTAATCATCTTAAAAAAGAATCAACCTAAAACCACTCTCCAGTAAACAATGGCAGCTAATCTCGTGAGCGCGAAAGTTTCTGTTTTTACAGCAAGATCGCAAAGACTTCACCCAAGTCTTCCCAATGGTTCTACTTGGCACACACACTAATTAAAACATAATAACACATCTAAACAGAGGCTATATGAATTATTTATTACTAAACAGGAGCAAAAAGCAAAGAACAAAAATAAAATTGGGTTGCCTCCCAACAAGCGCTATCGTTTAACGCCCCTAGCTAGGCATAAAAGCAAGAATAGATCTAGGTATTGTCATCTTTGGTATGCAATCCATAAGTGGCTCTCATAATATATTCATAAGGCAGTTTAATTTTCTTCATAGGAAAGAGTTCCACGCCTTTCCTTAACGGAAATTGGAATCTAATATTTCCTTCTTTCATGTCAATAATTGCACCAATCATTCTAAGGAAAGGTCTAGCAAGAATAATAGGACAAGTAGGATTGCAATCTATATCAAGAACAATGAAATCTACGGGGAACATAATTTGTTGGTGTACAAAAGTAGGGGCTCTCCTTTTTTACCCCTCTACTTGTGCACGGGCAGTCAGAGCCATGCCTGCGGCCATAGAGCATCTCCAATAGATGGTCCAAAATTTGGCGGTCCAAAACCGGAGATGTAAAATTTGGACCGCCAAAAAGTGCGTTTTGGAGCTCCGAAAAAAGCTCAACTCCAATAGATGGTCCAAAATTAAGATGTAAAAAATATGAAAACGGCCGCGCGGCTGCTGCCAGCCACTGTTCAGCCGCGGTTTTGCATTGAAATAGCAACTAAAATTTGAAAATAAAGTGCATCATCATCATAGTTTTCAATCAAAAGTGCATCACCATCATAGTATCAAATTCGTCTACCAAAAGAGCATCGTCTCAATCAAAGTTTTTTGCCCTAGAAATTGAAATGCACATGAATATTACTCATGCGCGTCATCAACACCACCGGTGTTGTGAACCGTGGTACGATCATGATCTCCACCACCGTCTTTGTCGATGTTCTCAACAAGCGGTGAACTCTCGTTGTCGTGAGCACCACCGGAACCATCTTCATTGCGTCCCATGTTGCCGCCATATCCACCTCCAACGCCACTCATGTTGCCGTCATAGCCACCTCCCAAGCCACCCATGATGTTGCCGCTAAAAGCACCTCCCATGCCGCTAAAGCCACCTCCCATGCCGCCAAAGCCACCTTGCATGTTGCCACCGAAGCCACCTCCCATGTTTCCGCCAAATGCACCACTCATGGAACCTCCAATCATGTTCATGTAAGCACCCATGGCACCTCCCATGGGACCACCCATGGCATCTCCCATGCCTCCTCCCATGGCACCTCCCATGCTTCCTCCCATCATCATTTGCCTCATGAGCATTTGCTTCTTCATGAGCATTTCATCGCGACAAAGTTCAACATATGCCTTCGCCTTGGCATCAAGAGTTGATGTGTCCATAAACATAAACTTGAGTGTCCTCTCTTCTACCATCTTCCTCTTGTTGGCCGCGGCCTTATTCTCCTCTAGGTACACCTTCCTCTCCTCGGCCGTGGCCAACCTCTCCTCAGCTGCCGCCCTCTTCTCCTCGGCCGCCGCCCTTCGCCACTCGGCCTCACTCCTCTCCTCTATTTCCTTGAGCTTCAAGATTCTTTTCTCTTCGGCATACTCTTTCCTTGCCATGACAATGGCATCAAATCCTTCCTTGAGATCATTTTCTCCGGCCTTGGTTCCCTTCGCTTTCTTGTTTCCATCGGGCCTATAAGATTTTGTCACGGAGTGAGGAGTGGGGCTCGTCTCCTCAATGGCGACATCTTCTTCATCCTCAAGCAACACACTCTTCTTCTTCGACGATTCAAAAGTCTCTCTAGTTTTCCACTTCTCCACATCCTTGAGCTCTTTGTAGCAATGATGAAAAGTGAAAGCTTTTCCTTTCCTTTTCTTCTTCTCGCCTTCCATGTTCCTCTCTCGAAACAATCCTTGTGCAATCATTTTCTACAATAAAACAAGCAAGACATCATCATCAACATGTTGAACAAAGAGGAAATATTTGACAAAGCACGGACGAAGAGGAAATATTTACCAAATCACTATCACCGCAACCACTTGGGTTCATGTGAGCAACGTTTGACAAGCAACCAACCCACTTTGAGCATTCGGCGTTGATGGTGGACCAACGTTGGCGTAGAGAGTCGCTCGAACGGAAGATACCACTTGTGTTGCGCTCATCGAAATACTCCTTGATGCGTTTCCAATAGGTGCTCACCGTTTGGTCGCTTCCAACGCTTGCATCTTGAGAGATTTTCTTCCAAGCGGTGCATATCAACACATCCTCCGCGGTGGTATAATTTCCACTTCTTCCCTTGACAATAAAGCCCTCATCGTCCACATCAAGACTGTCATCATCATATTGGGTTTCATATTCTTGTGACTCATATATGTAATCATCATTTGCCACATTTGTTGCCTGCATGAAAGCTTCATCATCAACACTACAATTGGACGCACAAACAATCAAGAACACAAAAAATTTGAAACAACAAACGAGAGCACAACCGGAAAATTTATACCTTTGCGACATTTCGTCGAACATGTTGGAGGCGGTGGCCGTCGGCGTGGCCACATCTTCCTCCATGGTCGGCGGTGGCGGCGGGGGAGGTTGAGGAATGGATGTGGCTGCTGGAGGAGGCCGCCGGCCGCACCGTCTGCGAGTCGTCGCCCCGAGCCGCCGCGGCCGCCTTAGAGACCTTCGCCGGCCGCGTACTATCGGTCGGGTTGCGGATGCGGTTGGCCGGCCATTTTACGCTGCCTCCTCGTCCCTTCGCCGGCTTCGCCATCGGCTCGGTGGCCACTGGCCGAGGCGGCGCCAATCCGGGCCGGCGGGCGGCGGCGGCGGCATGGCAGCGGTTGCGGGCGAGATGGCCGCGGCGGCCATGTGGGTCAACCCACCGGCTGCGGCGGCGGTAGAGAAGGCGGCTGGGTCATCGCCATCGGCCATGGCGGCGCCAGACGGCGGGGGGCGGCGGCGGCTGGGAGGGTTGCGGGCAGGTGGACGGGCGTGGGTGGGCGGGAAAGGAAATGAAGTGGCGGTTGGGCATTCGCGGGCGACGGCTGGTTTTGGACCAGATGCACCTCGTGATGTAAATTTGCATCGCGAGGTGTTGTATTTTACATCATGAGGAGGCCGCGGTCCAATTTTTTTTGCATATGGACCATCTGTTGGAGCAGCGTTTTTTGCCCTAGACGGTCCAAAAGTTAGGTATTTTTACATTTGGACTGTCTATTGGAGATGCTCTTAGCAGGGCAAGGGGAGGGAGCAAAAGCGCAAGAACACCAGAAAGCGCTCCGGCCAAAAGCACGAGACGGGCAAAACAACGCCAAGACCAAGAAACACAAAGAGCAAGAGGGCGAGGTGGACTCCCCCGGCGAGACCCTTGCCGGGCGGCCTCCGCAGCCCCGGCAAGAGCCTTGCCGGGGCAACTTGCCTGACGCCAGCAGAGCGCGCCACCCTTGAGCCCAAGGGTTCCAACACCACCAACAACCACATTGGAACCAAGGCTCGGGAGGCACCTCCGTGATGGCATGCAGATCTTTGTCAAGATCATAAACACCCAAGATCAGATAAGGACCAGAAGACGATGATCCTCGGCAAGATCCTTGCCGAGGAAATCCATGAGAGCCCCGGCAAGATCCTTGTCGGGGACGACTGCGATGCTGCGGAAAGACCCTTGCCGAGGCCCCGGCAAGACCCTTGCGGGGGGCACCTGCGAGGCCACAACCAGGCCCGCGTCTGCCAAGACTCCACCGCCGTTCCCATACAGCTCCCAGCCCAACCAGCTGGGCAGGCACCTGCGTGGGAACGTGCGGCTTCCAGGCCAACTCAGCAAGCACCTGCGTGGCGGCATGCAAATCTTCGTGAAGACCCTACCACCACACCATCTCAGCAGCCTACCAGCCTACATGGCGCTGCATGCATCGTTGGCCTGGACGCTTGTCGGAGCAAGGCGGGGCGGCGACGGACGGGACGGGCCTCGTTGCCATCCCCAATAAAGCAACGGGACACCTAAGGGGGCGCATTTAATGTGTCTTGTCCCGTAATGACAGGCGATAAGCTTGCGCACTGTACACCTTTCCACCTCATGTGTGCCACTGTGGCGACCCCTTTTGTCTATAAAAGGAGGCCCGAGGCGTCCAGGAGAAGGATTCGGATCTTTTGGGCTACACACGCACCGTAGCTAGCTCAAGAACTCAAGAACACTCAAATACATACACCAAAGCAGGACTAGGGTATTACACGTCCTCGCGGCCCGAACCTTGGTAAACGATCTTTGTCCTGGCTCCTAGACTTGCTCTTTGCAAACCCCGCACCCGCCAACCGTAGAAGGGATCCCAGTGATCTCATAGGTGTTGTTTCCACCGACATCTTTGGCGCGCTAGGTAGGGGGCGCATTTGTGAGAATCAGGTCTAGCAGTTAGTTTCGCAGTTCTTCATCGCCATGGCTCCCAAGAAGAAGACGATCACGGCGATCGATTCATCGGGAGCCGAACGGCCCGTACCAGTGCGGGCGAGTGGAGGGGCGGTCGCGGACTGGAGCCGAGGCGCGACCCGCGAACACCCCCATCGCTCTGGCAGTCAAAGCCTGGCGAGCGGCATCGTTCGTGCGCGGAACGACGGGCCGCATGCCTCCAAATCCAAAGACGGAGCCGGGCCCCCCGCAGGCGGTGCGGGGCCCTCCAGGGGCGGTGTCATGCTACCTACGGGCGGCGCGGCGGCTTCCAAGACGCCTACGCCGGCGCCCACGACGCGCTCCTCCCAGGTTGTGCGCGATGAGCAGCGTCACCACGCTGGTGACCCTGGGCGCCGCCGGGGGAAGAGTCCTGCGCTTCATTCGCGGGACGTAGAGGGCCAGCATGCACGCCGAGACGCTGGCGAAAATGGCGCACAGCCGCCAGGCCGTGATAGAGCTCCTTCTAATGTGGTTAGAAGTCGGAGCGTGTCATGGTCCACGCAGCTTTCGCCGCCACCCACGCCAGCTGAAGCCTTAGCGCGCGTGCAGTTGCTCCTCGACTTTCCCCCTGCTGTGGAAAAGCTCGACGAGTGGAGAGCCACCATCCGGAGCCTCGTCGGCGTTGCCAACAAAGATGAGTCACGACCAGCGGGGCCCTCAGGCCAGCGCTCAGTCGAGCCACCGCATGCCAGTGGTGGAAGGACCAGAGGTGCTGTGGCCACGGTGCACTCTCCTCCGCCACGCCAGCCACCGCGGGTGTCGGTCCGTCGTGATGACGTTTGTGATAACATTTCCATAGCGTCGTCCGACCCACGGACCCACCGCGATCAGCGCCAAGTTCTTCGGGAGCGAGCCCATGAAGACGCTCGAACCACCATCGAGCGCCGGTGCGATGCGCGCCACCAGTCAGATAGGCGGGCGGGGCCCATTATGGACCACCCAGCACCAGGGGGTTCTGGCGGCCTACCCTACGAGGTGGGTTGCCCAGCCTTTACCCGTGAGCTGCGGCAGTTCCAGTGGCCCTCACACCGCACGTTCAAGCCCGACGTCGGCGAGAAGTAAAACGGCAAGACCCATCCGTCGGAGTTCCTCAGCATCTACACCATTGCCATGCAAGCTGCTGGGGCTCGCGACGACAAGGTGCTTGCCAATTACTTCCCGTTGGCACTTAAACCAAATGTCATGTCATGGTTGATGCACTTGCCAGTGGATTCTATTTCTTCTTGGTCGGATTTGTGCCATGAGTTTGTTGGCGCCTTTACGGGGGGCCACCAAGCTCATGGCCAGGCAAGCGATTTGCATATCATCCCCCAAAAAGAAGGTGAAACCCTGCGCAAGTACATACAGAGATTCAGCCGGGTGCAGTACAACATCCCCGATGTTCATCCTGCCGCCGTGATCAGCGCATTCCACCAGAATGTGCGCAACCTCAAGATGCGTGAAGAGCTGGTGATGAACAAGGTCAAAGATGTGGCCAAACTTTATGTTCTGGCCGATAGGTTCGCTCGAGCTAAAGAGGGGAGGAAGTACCCCGGCGAGGACGCCGGTGCGGAAACCGACTCCATAGACGAAGGCACAGCCACCCCGACGATGAAGGGCCGGCGCCGCAACAGGAAGCGCAAGGGCAAGACTATGCTTGCCATCGAGGGATCCGAGGACACCGGCACTGCCAAGAAGGCCAAGGCAGATGACCCTGGCAAGGAGATTGCCGGGTGCGCCGCTTGCCGGGCCTTGGCGGCTGCCGACAAGCCAGGAGGCTCCGACAAGCAATACTGCAAGATCCACCGCACCAAGGGCCATGACCTCCAAAACTGCCGACAGGTTGAGCTACTTGCTGAGAAGCAAAAAAGCTGAGTATGAGAGGTGGGACAAGGAGAAGGGTCAGGATGGTGCCGAAGAGTCCGGCAAGAAGCGTGGCGGCCAAGGGGGTCGCCGCGGCAAGAATAGCCAGCAAGAGAGGCCCGCTCGGGGCCGCGACAAGAAGCAGGAAGACGACGGTCATGACGAGGACGACGAGTCCGATGAGCAAGAGTTCCAAAAAGCCACGGAGGCCATGTGCGTCGACGGTGGTGCCTCGCTGCACACTTCTCACCGCCAGCTCAAGTAGTGGGCGTGTGAGATCACAGCAGCGGAACCATCACTCGATGCTCAAAAGCCACTGAAGTGGTCCAGCACACCTATCATTTTTTACACCGAGGACCACCCTGATCACACAACTGCGATCGGGTACTTGCCATTGTTGGTTTCGCCAACAATACGCAACCTCAAGGTGACAAACATGCTAGTTGACGGCGGGCCGGTCTGAACTTGATCTTGCCTGCTGTGATCAAAAGGCTACAGATTCCCGATGGAGACCTCGAAGAGACGGGTACTTTTCAAGGGGTCAACCCAGGAAGGAGTCAGCAGAAGGGTAAGGTCACGCTGCCCGTGACGTTTGGAGGCGAGTTGAACTACTGGACAGAGAGGATTGTTTTCGATGTAGCCGAAATCCCCTTGCCCTACAACGGGATCCTCGGTGGCCCGGCACTAGCCAAGTTCATGGCGGCGTCACATTATGCCTACAACATGCTGAAGATGCCTGGGCCGATGACCATCATCACCGTCCCCTCCGACAAGAAGGATGCGCTGATCTGCGCTGACCAACTCTACTGGGAGGCAGTTGCAGTGACTGCCGCTAAGGCACTTGCTCCTGCCGCCGAAGCCCCGGGATGAAAGAAGACCGGTAAGACCTCTCGCGCCCACTTCGGCAAGCGCACCTCTTTGGAGTGTTGTGCTCCCGTCGAGGACGTGCCAGAGAGCTCCACCAGCAAGAGCAAGAAATCCAGAGCTGCGCCACCAGAGACCAAGAAGGTGTCCGTCAAGGAGGATGGCACGGGAGGGGCTTTCACCATAAGCTCCTCCCTTGACAGCAAATAGGAAAGCGCGCTCGTCACCTTCCTGCAAACGAATGTTGATGTGTTTGCATGGAAAGCATCTGACATCCCCGGCGTTCCCAGGGAGGTGATTGAGCACCATCTTGTCGTTCGTCCTCATGCGCGACCCGTCAAGCAGAAGGTCAGGAAGCAAGCTTTGGAGCGGCAGGAGTTCATCACGGAGGAGATCAGGAAGTTAGAAGCAGCAGGCTTGGTGAGGGGAGTACTCCATCCGACGTGGTTGGCCAATCCAGTGGTGGTGCGCAGGGCGAATGGGAAGTGGAGGATGTGTATTGATTACACGGATATCAATAAGGCTTGTCCAAAGGACCCTTTCCCGTTGCCGTGCATTGACCAGATTGTTGACTCCACGGCCGGGTGCGACTTGTTATCGTTCCTCGATGCCTACTCAGGATACCACCAGATCTTCATGATGAGACAAGATGAAGAGAAGACAACATTCATCACCCCATGTGGTACATATTGCTTTTTGTGAATGCCTTTCGGGTTGAAGAGTGCTGGCTCAACGCTTGCAAGAGCAGTCCAAATTGGTATTGAGCCCCGGCTACATAGAAATATGGAAGCTTATATGGATGACATAGTGGTCAAAACCAAGGACAAGGCGACACTCGTGCGATATTTAGAAGAGACGTTTGCAAATTTGTGCAAGATCAACCTCAAGTTGAACCCTGAGAAGTGTGTCTTCGGTGTTCTGTCTGGCAAACTTCTCGGGTTCTTTGTGTCACAGCGCGGGATTGAGGCAAATCCAGATAAGATCAAGGCCATTGAGCAAATTGAGGCACCAAAGCGGATCAAGGATGTGCGCCGGCTCACTGGCTGTGTTGCCGCCATGAGTAGGTTCATTTCCAAGTCTGCCGAGCGTGCCCTCCCCTTCTTCGAAATCTTGAAAAACGCAGGCCCAATGGAGTGGACCCTAAAGGCCGAAGCAGCGCTGCAGGATTTGAAGAAATACCTCTCCTCTACACCAATACTGGTTGCGCCTAAACCACAAGAGCCGTTGCTGCTGTATCTGGCGGCAACGAACCATGTAGTTAGCGCCACGCTAGTGGCATAGAGGGAGGTCGACGAAGAGGCAGCGGCAACGGCAAGACGGGTGGATGAGGAGCCAGGGCTTCCCTCGGCAGGGCCTGGTGCCGGCGAGGCGAGGCCCCCAGCAGAGTCTGACGCCGGCAGGACGGGGCCCGTGCAACCTAATTGAGTGGTGCAAAAGAAGAAGATGATGCAGCACCCAGTTTACTTTGTCAGCTCCCTCTTGCAGGGGGCTAGATCAAGGTACTCCGGCGTGCAGAAAATTGCTCTTCGGTTTCCTTATGGCCTCGAGGAAGCTGCGTCATTACTTCCAAGCCCATGAAATCACCGTCGTCACCCGCCTCCCGTTGCAACGGATATTGCATAACCCATACGCAACCGGGAGGATTGTGGAATGGGCTTTGGAACTGTCAAGCTTTGGCTTGAAGTTTGAAAGTACTTCGACAATCCAGAGTAGAGTCTTGGCAGAGTTCATTGCCGAATGGACTTCAACACCCGACGAAGAGATCCAGGAGACCACTCTCCCGGGCAAGGAAACAAGTCACAACTGGGTTATGTACTTTGACGGGGCTCTCTCGCTGGAAGGCGCCGGTGCCGGTGTGCTACTCATTGCACCCACCGGAGAGCACCTCAAGTATGTAGTCCAGATGCACTTTCCCAGGGAGATGTGAACAAACAACACTGCTGAGTACGAGGCGTTGCTTGCCAGTCTCAGGATCGCGGCAGACCTCGGGATCAAGAAGCTTGTCGTCAAGGGTGATTCACAGCCCGTCGTCAAGTAAGTTAACGAAGATTATCAAAGCCCGTTGATGGAGGCCTACATGAATGAGGTGAGGAAGCTGGAGGAGCATTTCGACAGTATACAAGCGGAGCATGTTCCCCGAGTGGAGAACGACACCGCCGATTACCTGTCGAAGCGCGCTGCACTCAAACTACCTGTGGAACCAGGTACTTTTGTGCTTCAGTTAACTCAACCATCCGTTGAACCATCGACAGAGCAGAACAAGCGCAGGAAATCAGGCCCCGGCAAGTACTTTTTCGCCGAGCTCCCAGGAGCCGCTGACAAGGGTGTTGCTGTGGACGCCGAGCCCACCACGGGGCGACAAACTCCGGCAAGGTGTCAAACCCTAGCCATAGAGACAACCGCTCCCATGGCAGAGGAAATGCCTTTGGTCCTTGCCGTCGAGCCCCAGGCTCCGGCATGGGCACAACATACCGTCCGATTCCTCCAAACAAGGGAACTCCCTGAGGAGCAGGAAGAAGTGGAGAAAGTAGCCCGCCGGTCTGCTATGTATCAGTTTGACGACGACATTCTGTACAGAAAAAGACCAAACGGTGTGAAATTGAAGTGCATTCCCCAGGAGGAAGGATGGAGCTGTTGGCAGAGATACACGAAGGCATATATGGCTCCCACATAGGGTCGAGGGCCCTTGCCGGCAAGGCATTCCAGCAAGGTTTCTTCTGGCCCACTGCCCTTCAGGATGCAATGGCGCTAGTAACCAAGTGTGAAGCGTGCCAGTTTCATTCAAAGAAGCTTCATCAACCAGCTCAAGCTCTCCAAACAATCCCTCTTTCCTGGCCATTCTCGGTCTGGGGGCTCGACATACTGGGCCCCTTTCCCCGTGCTGTCAGGGGCTTTGAGTACTTGTACGTTGCAATCAACAAGTTCACAAAGTGGCCGGAGGTGGAGGCAGTGAGAAAGGTGACAGCACAATTAACTGTCAAGTTCTTCAAGGGGCTAGTCTGTCGTTTTGGTGTGCCAAATAGGGTCATCACCGACAACGGCATGCAGTTCACGAGCCACGCCTTCATGCAGTACATCCAGGACCTCGGTAGCAAGGTCTGCTTTGCTTCGGTTGCACATCCACGGAGCAACGGCCAGGCTGAGAGGGCAAATGTTGAAGTGTTGCGAGGCCTCCGGACAAGGACGTTTGACAGGCTATGCAGGTGTGGATGGCGCTGGATTGATGAATTGCCGGCGGTTCTTTGGTCAATCAGAACGACACCAAATGTAGCCACCGGCCAGACACCCTTCTCCCTCGTTTACGGGGCAGAAGCAGTACTCCCAACGGAACTCACATACGGGTCACCTCGAGTGCTCGCTTATGATGAGCTTGAGCAAGAGCAGTTGTGGCAACATGACGCAACGCTCCTTGATGAAGATCGTCTTCGGGCGGCTGTGCGAGTAGCACGCTACCAGCAAGCCTTGCGCCGCTACCATAGCTGCAAGGTTCATGCCCGAAGCTTTGAGGAAGGCGACCTTGTTCTTCGGCACGTTCAGTCGGGCAAGAATTCCAACAAGTTGACCCCAAAGTGGGAAGGCCCTTATCGGGTAACACGAGTCACCAGACCCGGCGCAGTCCGCCTGGAGACCGAAGATGGTATTCCAGTGAGCAACTCCTGGAACATCGAACATCTTCGCAAGTTTTACCCATAAGGCGCGGTTGTCGTGCCCCCCGGCAAACCACCTTTTGTACAAGCCTTGCCGGCAAGGCATGTAACCCTTTGTACAAAGCAAGGCGTAGACCCTGAGCATAAATAAATGAAGCGCTGGCGCCCTAAGTTTTAGCATGCATGCTAGGTTGAGTCTCTCTTTGTGTTAGGGTTGATAGTGCTTGGCGGTGACTAACCCTTAGCATAGAGGTCGAGTATGCATCTCTCTGTTCCTTTCCGTTCTTTTTGGGGTCGCAGGATGTGTGGACATTTCTGCTGAGCTATTTTGGAAGAAAGGAGGACAGGCCGACGCCCGGACCCCGACAAGCCAAGATTGCCATGGTTGCCGAGGGCTACGACACCAGATAAGTTTTTCTCCCCCACTCTGTGCCTCCGTATGAAACTTGAACGTATGAGACTTCGCCTGCTCTCATACCATCTTGCTCCCTCTGTCCCGTGCCCGAAAGCCTTACATTGGGTCGGAACTTGGTTGTAGTGCGATGGGAAGGGGACGGGCGAAGGGCCTAATCCCACTTAGCCCCTACCTCCGCCAAAGGCGGGAGTGTGGCTGAGCTATAAGGGCAGGACGGCAAGGTTTGTTGCTGGGGGACAGTGTTTATCTTAAGATAACGAGGACTCGCTCCTTGGTGTGGCCCTCGCCCACGCGCAAACAAAACCCGGCGAACACCCTTGCCTTCATTAATACGTTGCCAAAAAGTACAATTCGTACGGAATGCATACATGATAAAGGGGGTTACAAGGTCTAAATTCTACTAAGGCCCGTAGGCTTACAAACTGAAAAAAGATAAGTGCCCCGTGATTCCCGTTCTTGCCCTTTTCCTCCCAGGTGCGGCAGGTGAAGGCAGAAAGGGGCGATGGGGAACGCGCCGATGGAGAGCTTGACGAGGAAGGCCCTCGGCAGGGCGCATGGTCGAGGGAGGGGCGACGCGGTCAGTCGGAGTCGGAGTTGGCGTCCCCCCGCCCGGCGCCCTCGTCGTCGCTGTCGCTGTCCTCCTCGTCACTCCCGCTTGAGGAAGAGTCTTCGTCGGAGGAGGAGCTCTCCACGCAGCACTTTAGGCGAGTTACAAAGTCTCCAAAGACCTTGACGGAGAGCAGGCCGTTCTCCATTAATTTGAAAGAGAGAACGAGCCCCGCCATCAGGCTGTGGATGCGAGCGAAGGTCTTCCATCTGCGGCGAAGATACATGACGTGAGGGGCGGGAAAGTCGACATCAACCCGCATGCCGCCATTCCCGCAGCCCCTCATATGCAACCTCAGAGACTGAGGCGGGTCGAGCTCCATCTCCCGAGCGAATGGAGTAGGGAGACGAAGACGACGGCGCGCTGGCCGGTGCAGCCTGATGAAGAACTCACGGGGCTGGTCCCCGATGTGGCTCTCCATTGGGGGAGGGACCGTCGGCGGAGGCGAGGCCGATGCGCCGCCCCGTCCTCCTCTTCCCCGAGAGCCACGGCGACCTCGGCCTCGCCCCTCCCCTTCCCCTCGTGGCCGGCTCCGCTGCCATGAGCTCTTGGGAAGGAGGAGCACGCTATCGAGCGGAGACCCTCGTCGCCACCGTCGAAGCACCGGCGCGCCCTCTCGCCATGGAGAAGAGAGAAAGAAGCCAAGGTGGAAGAAGGTGGATGATGAAAGATTGAGGGGTGCCATCCCCCTCCCCTTCTTATAAAGGGGCGGGGTCGGGGCTCGGCCGCCCCGCTCAACCAATCCGGCCACCAAGAGCGCAGGGAATCAAGACCGACCCGCTGCTCCAATCAGCGGTGGCCCGGTTTCCCGCCTCGTCATTCAAGGTCCGCACCCGCCGCCTGCCATCTTCAAGGGATGGAGGACACATGGCGAGCGAACAGAAATCGAGGGGACAAGTGGGGCAACTGTTTTTCACCCCGTGATTGCAGGGCACGAGCGCCTCGAAGGCCACGACCCGAGTCCACTCAGTAAATGAGCCACGCCCCTGCGTTTTCCTCTTTTTATGGGGAAGCGCGAGCCGCCTCTTTACCATGATGTGACGCATGAATGCAGCGGCCGCCCCACGCATGCCCCCCCACGTCACACACGACCCTCCATGACGCGTATTCAACGCGGGTCATGGGGAAGCGCTGCGAGCGAAGGAATTACTGCGGTAAAAATCCGCCCCGCCTGCCCGCGCACCGTTCTGGGCCCGGCCCAACAACGCGTTGTGCTTATGTGTAGCCCAGGCCCGGGGGCTCCTGTCAGTGTACAAAAGTAGGGGCTCTCCTTTTTTACTCCTCTACTTGTGCACGGGCATTCAGAGCCACGCCTGCGGCCACACTTAGCAAGGCAAGGGGAGGGAGCAGAAGCGCAAGAACACCAGAAAGCGCCTCCGGCCAAAAGCACGAGACGGGCAAAACAACGCCAAGACCAAGAAACACAAAGAGCAAGAGGGCGAGGTGGACTCCCCCGGCGAGACCCTTTCCAGGGCGGCCTCCGCAGCCCTGGCAAGAGCCTTGCCGGGGCAACTTGCCCAACGCCAGCAGAGCGCGCCACCCTTGAGCCCAAGGGTTCCAACACCAACAACAACGACATTGGAACCAAGGCTCAGGAGGCACCTCCGTGATGGCATGCAGATCTTTGTCAAGATCATAAACACCCAAGATCAGATAAGGACCAGGAGACGACGATCCTCGGCAAGATCCTTGCCGAGGAAATCCACGAGACCCACGGCAAGATCCTTGCCAAGGACGACTGCGATGCCGCGGCAAGACCCTTGCCTGGGCCCCGGCAAGACCCTTGTCGGGGGCACTTGCGAGGCCACAACCAGGCCCGCGTCTGCCAAGACTCCACCGCCGTTCCCATACAGCTGCCAGCCCAACCAGCTGGGCAGGCACCTGAGTGGCAATGTGCGGCTTCCAGGCCAACTCAGCAAGCACCTGTGTGGCGGCATGCAAATCTTCGTGAAGACCCTACCACCACGCCATCTCAGCAGCCTGCCAGCCTACATGGCGTTGTATGCATCGTTGGCCTGGACGTGTGTCGGAGCAAGGCAGGGCGGCGACGGACAGGGCGGGCCTCGTTGCCATCCCCAACAAAGCAACGGGACACCTAAGGGGGCGCATTTAATGCATCTTGTCGCGTAATGACAGGCGATAAGCTTGCGCACTGTACACCTTTCCACCTCCTGTGTGCCACTGTGGCGACCCCTTTTGTCTATAAAAGGAGGCCCGAGGCGTCTAGGAGAAGGATCCGGATCTTTTGGGCTACACACGCACCGTAGCTAGCTCAAGAATTTAAGAACACTCAAATACATACACCAAAGCAGGACTAGGGTATTACGCTTCCTCGCGGCCCGAACCTGGGTAAACAATCTTTGTGCTGGCTCCTAGACCAGCTCTTTGCACAACCCCGCGCCCGCCAACCGTAGAAGGGATCCCAGTGATACCATATGTGTCGTTTCCACTGACATAGTTCCTATTTGCAACAATAAGAACATCATTAATCCTTCCCATAGGTTTGTTAATGGTGGAATCCGCAAGATGCAAATTTAAAGAACAATCATCAAATTCACAGAAACCTAGCACATCACACAAAGTTTTTGGAATCGTGGAAATACGAGCACCCAAATCACATAAAGCATAGCATTCATAATCTTTAATCTTAATTTTAATAGTAGGTTACCACTCATCATAAAGTTTTCTAGGGATAGAAACTTCTAGTTCAAGCTTTTCTTCATAGGATTGCATTAAAGCATCAACGGTATGTTTAGTAAAAGCTTTATTTTGATTATAAGCATGAGGAGAATTTAACACGGATTGCAACAAGGAAATAAAATCTATCAAAGCGCAATTATCATAATTAAATTCCTTGAAATCCAAAATAGTGGGTTCATTGCTATGTAAAGTTTTGACCTCTTCAATCCCACTTTTATTAATTTTTGCATCAAGATCTAAAAACTCCGAATCATTGGGACGTCTTTTAACTAAATTTGACTCATCTCCAGTCCCATCTTTATCAAGATTAATATTGGAAAACAAAGATTTAATAGGAGTCGCATCAATCACTTTTAGATCTTCGTCATTATTATCATGAAAACTAGAAGAACACGCTTTCACAAAGCAATCTTTTTTAGCACGCATCCTAGCGGTTCTTTCTTTGCACTCATCAATGGAAATTCTCATGGCTTTGAGATACTCGTTGATGTCATGCTTAGGTGGAATAGATCTAAGTTTCAAAGAATCAACATCAAGAAAATTCTATCCACGTTCCTAGCCAACTCATCAATCTTAAGCAATTTTTCTTCAATCAAAGCATTGAAATTCTTTTGCGAATTCATAAATTCTTTAACATTAGTCTCAAAATAAGAGGGCAACTTATTAAAATTTCCATAAGAGTTGTTGTAGGAATTACCATAATTATTAGAGGAATTACTAGGAAATGGCCTAGAATTAAAGTTCCCTCTATACTCGTTGTTACCAAAATTGTTCCTACCAACAAAATTCACACCCATAGATTCATTATTACCTCAATCAAAGTGGACAAACGCATATCATTAGGATCAAAAGAAACACCTTTATTAGCAAACAATTTCATAAGTTCATCCATCTTTCCACTCAAAACATTAATCTCTTCAATCAAATGAACTTTTTTACTAGTGGATCTTTTGGTGTGCCATTGAGAATAATTAACCATAATATTGTCTAGGAGTTTAGTAGCTTCTCCTAAAGTGATTCCCATAAAAGTGCCTCCCGCGGCTGAATCTAAAAGATTTCTAGAGGCAAAATTCAATCCGGCATAAATTTTTTGTATAATCATCCACAAATTCAAACCATGTGTAGGGCAATTACGTATCATTAATTTCATCCTCTCCCAAGCTTGTGCAACATGCTCATGATCAGGTTGCTTAAAATTCATAATATCGTTCCTAAGAGAGATGATCTTAGCGGGAGGAAAATACTTAGAGATAAAAGCATCTTTGCACTTATTCCATGAATCAATACTATTTTTAGGCAAAGAAGAGAACCAAGTTTTAGCACAATCTCTAAGTGAAAACGGAAATAACTTCAATTTAACAATATCATTATCCACATCTTTCTTCTTTTGCATATCACACAAATCAATGAAGTTGTTAAGATGGGTAGCGGCATCTTCGCTAGGAAGGCCAGAAAATTGATCTTTCATAACAAGATTCAGCAAAGCGGTATTAATTTCACAAGATTCGGCATCGGTATTAGGAGCAATCGGAGTGCTAATAAAATCATTGTTGTTGGTATTGGAAAAGTCACACAATTTAGTATTATCTTGAGCCATCGTGACAAACAATCAATCCAACACACAAGCATACAAAAAGCAAGCGAAAAGAGACGAACAGAAGAGGGGCAAAGAAAAAGGCAAATGTTTTTGAAAATCATTTTAGAAGTGTTTATGATGGGTACTTGGTATGTCTTGACTTGGCGTAGATATCCCTGGCAACGGCACCAGAAATCCTTCTTCCTACCTCTTGAGCATGCGTTGGTTTTCCCTTGAAGAGGAAAGGGTGATGCAGCAAAGTAGCGTAAGTATTTCCCTCAGTTTTGAGAACCACGGTATCAATCCAGTAGGAGACAATGCACACGTCACCTAGTACCTGCACAAACAATCAAGAACCTTGCAACCAACGCGATAAAGGGATTGTCAATCCCTTCACAGTCACTCGCAAAAGTGAGATCTAATAAAGATAGTAAAGTAAATATTTTTATTATTTTTGTTGTGTAGATTGGAAAGTAAAGATTGCAAAATAGTAAACGAGATGTGATGTAAATAAAAGAGATGCCATATAATAAGAAAGAAACCCGGGGGCCATAGGTATCACTAGTGGCTTCTCTCGAGATAGCATGTATTACGGTGGGTGAACAAATTACTACTGGGCAATTGATAGAAAAGCGCATAGTTATGAAGATATCTAAGGCAATGATCATGAATATAGGCATCACGTCCGTGTCAAGTAGACCGAAACAATTCTGCATCTACTACTATTACTCCACACATCGACCGCTATCCAGCATGCATCTAGAGTATTAAGTTCAAAAGAAGAGAGTAACGCATTAAGCAAGATGACATGATGTAGAGGGATAAACTCAAGCAATATGATATAAACCCCATCTTTTTATCCTCGATGGCAATAATACAATACGTGCCTTGCTGCCCCTACTGTCACTGGGAAAGGACACCGCAAGATTGAACCCAAAGCTAAGCACTTCTCCCATTGCAAGAAAGATCAATCTAGTAGGCCAAACTAAATCGATAATTCGAAGAGACTTGCAAAGATATCAAATCATGCATATAAGAATTTAGAGAAGAACCAAATAATATTCATAGATAACCTTGTTCATAAATCCACAATTCATCGGATCTCGGCAAACACACCGCAAAAGAGTATTACATTGAATAGAGAGAGAAGAAGCCATCTAGCTAATAACTATGGACCCGAAGGTCTATGGTAAACTACTCACGCTTCATCAGAGAGGCAATGGTGTTGATGTAGAAGCCCTCCATGATCGATTCCCCCTCCGGCAGATCACCGGAAAAGGCCCCAAGATGGGATCTCACGGGTACAGAAGGTTGCGGCGGTGGAAAAGTGGTTTCGTGGCTCTCCCTGATCGATATAGGGTATAAGAGTATATATAGGTGAAATAAGTACGTCGGTGGAGCTACGAGGGGCCCACGAGGGTGGGGGCGCGCCTACCCCCTGGGCGCACCCTCCTGCCTCGTGGCCGCCTCGTAGACTCCCAGACTTCAACTCCAAGTCTTCTGGATTGCTTTCGGTCCTAGAAAGATCATCGCGAAGGTTTCATTCTGTTTGGTATTCCTTTTATGCGAAACTCTAAACTAGGCAAAAAAAATAGAAATTGGCACTGGGCCTCCGGTTAATAGGTTAGTCCCGAAAATAATATAAAAGAGCATATTAAAGCCCATTAAACATTCAAAACAGATAATATAATAGCATGGAACAATAAAAAATTATATGTACGTTCGAGACATATCACCCGGTAACTTCTGTGCAAATGGCATGGTAATTTGTGCACAGGGACCCGATAACTTACGTATAAATGTCATGGTAACTTCCACCGGGGGTGAAAAAATTATTGAAACACCTCCCCGGTAATTTATGTGTAAACAACACGGTAATTTCTACATGACAACCCTGATAACTTAGGCACAAACACCACGAGAACTTTGACCTGAAGGGAAAAACTTGTCAAAAATGTACCCCTGTAACTTTTTTATAAACATCATGGTAATAACGCATCATATACATGATAACTTAGGTACAAACACCATGATAACTTGGACCCCAAGGAAAAATTGTTGAAAAATATAACCTCGATAACGTTTGCGTGGATTTCATGCTAATAGAAGCACCACATACCTGATACTTAGGTGA
>NC_057802.1:438640720-438715717 GCF_018294505.1 Triticum aestivum | reverse complement strand
GTGCAAATAACACGGTATTATACACACAATAAAGTTGATAACTCACTACAGACCCCACAGTAACATTTGACCCCGAGATAAAACTTTGTTGAAAACATACCCTGATGACTTGTGTGTAAATAACATGGTAATATGCATACAACAGAGCTGATAACTTACTTAATCCAGACGTGGTAACTTTTTGACCAGGGAAAAATGTTGTAAAAAATACCTCCCAATAACTCATGTGTAAACAACATGATAATACAAACACATGAGAGCTGATAACTCACAAATATCGGGGTAATTTTTTGACTGAGGTAATGAAAATTGTTGAAAAACATACCATGATAACTTTTGTGCAACATGGTAATTTACACAACAAAGCTGATAACTCACTGCAAACATTAATCAGTTTTTGACCCTGAGATAATTTTTTTTCGAAAACATACCCTGTAAACTTTTGTATAAATGACACAGTAACTTATGTATGATAGACATGATAATTTACGTAGCCCAGATGTGGTAACTTTTGGACCCAAAAAAGTCATCAGAACATATCAACATGGGATCTAGTTTCGAAGATCTCGCCGAGAAGATTTTTTTGTGATGACGGTTTTTCAATCGGAGCAATGGTTTGAGCTACTAAACATTTTAAAGTTTGAAAAAAGAAAGAATCTAGTATGACATCAGCTTTTTCGTCCTTTAGTGCATATATGCATGTAATTAAAGGGAGAAGTGAGTCATTCTAAAGCATGCATGTATATAATTAGAGTATAGTAAGGATTGTTCTTTCCTATTGCTAAAATCCAAACGTTTGATAGTTATAAAAGTCTTTAAGAATAAGTGATGTTGTTTCTAAGATTGTGTTCCAATACGTCTCAAATGTATCTATATTTTTCTTATGTTTAACTACAATTATATTATCACTTTTGTATGCTTTTTATATATTTTTCTGGACTAACTTATTAATTTAGTGCCCAATGACAGTTCCTGTTTTTTGCATGTTTTTGGTTTCGCAGAAAATCCATATCTAGGAGGATCCAAACAGGAGAAAGCAAGAAGATGCACACAGGTCCCACAAGCACAGGGGGGCCGCCTACCCCTTGGCCGCGCCATCCATGCTTGTAGGGCCCATGCAACTTTGTTTGACCAAATTCCTCTGCCTATAAGTCCCATAATTCCTGAAACCCTCACATAGAAAGACGGGAGAATTTTATCGCCACCGCAAGCCTATGTTCCAAAGCGATCCCATCTGGAGCATGTTCCGGTGTTGGCTGCCAGAGGGGGAACCCACCACGAGAGGCCTCTTCATCAACCTTGTTGCCTCCATGGTGATGTGTGAGTACTTTCTTTAGGACCTACAGTCCATAGTAGTAGCTAGATGGCTTCTCTTCTCTCTATCTTTTGGATCTTCAATACCTAGTACCTGCAACCAAACAGGGTAGTGTAGCACTTTAGCAGAAGTATCCCGATGAGTAATCTTCCCAACAAAGAGTGGAGGAGAGTATTTATGGAGGCGTTTTGTCACACAAGGTGTCACGGCTCTTGTGTGAAGTACTGTTGGAGCTTCTACAAATACTGTTACAGTCCTGGACAAATGATAAACTAAATAGGCTAGTGAAAAGGAGGATTTAAAAGTGTCTACTAGAAGACTAATAAAAGTGAATAACAAGAGCTTGAAATGTAAATGGTGTTTGCTGCAATGAAGAGATTAGGTGCGGAGAGATTTCAGTTCATGGTAAGAATATATGAATTGTGCCAGTGCGACGGTAATACCAGTTACCTTGTATTGTACTCATAGTATTTGATATAAACATTTTGTAGATGGTTCTCCCTAGAGTTATGAACTCCTGCCCTAGGGGTTACATTCATTTTATGGTCCTGCTTCTTTGTTGCCACAGAGTGATCGTTTCCATAATTAAGGTCATAAGACTGAAACCAAGCATTAAGTTCGATGGATCACCGTTATCTCATATTGTCTTCGGTTCTCGTAGATATCTCCACCTGTCATGTTAGAGGTCACATAGTTCCTAAACATTATGTGTTACCTGTGTAGGTCTTGAGATCATGTTGCATGGGCCCTTAAATTGGACACACGCATATGGTTCACCATAGTATAACAACATACTAAATAGATCACTCTACTATGAAGTCAAATGACGACATATAGAATGGGCACATATCAATCTTACCACTTACCTACATATCCCACACCCAGGGGAATTGCTCACAAATCATAAGAGGGGAATCAATCACAACAGAGAGAAAAACCACGAAAACCATATCAATAATATTGAGGGGATCCACAATGAGATGAAATGGCACTCAAATAGTCTTGATCTCAGATGATATGGAGTAGAGATTACAAGTTCCAATCCCTCTTACAATAGTGAAAGAGATGACGATGATGATGGAGGTGAAAGGACCAAAAACTACGACGATCTTCTCCTCTCCCGTTCTGGATGGTGTGGTGGTGGCTAGGGTTCTCTTCTCCATGTGGTCCCTTCACAAAAGTGGCTTCTATAGATGAGGGGGAGCCGTGGGCACTCCAAGCGAGCACATGCGGTCGCATGGAATGTCGTCTTTCACTTTGGTGCGCCTGTTGACCATCCTCTCTTTAGGAAAGTTGCTCCAATTGACTTGATTTGTAGCAATCTCCTCTGCTTTCCTTCCAAATGTGATATTTCCTACCATCGAAAGGTCAAAGTAGATTTTCCTCTCTTTTGTTGGATTAGCATTAGAAATATTCGAAGAATAATAAAAATCCAATGAAACCAAATGGAAATCACTATGAAAAACATGGTAAATTCTCGAGCCATCAATGCCATGATCTTATCCGAGATCAATCTGATATAATTCTTGTGGTGTGTTTGTTGGGATCTAATGATTTATGGATTTGTAATCAGATTGTTTACTGAATATAAATGAATCTTTTGAAGTTTCTTCGATGTATGATTGAGTAGCTATGTATGCTTTCTGAGTTATTTTTCTTCTCTGGCCAAGATAGATGGGTAATTCTTCCGAGGGAATGGTGCATAGTAGTGGGTTCAACCTCACGTTGATCTATATCCCAGTGATAGAATGGGGAGAAAGAACGTGATGTATTGTTTCTACTAAGGATAAAATGATGGGGATTGATCTTACTGCTAGGTTTCGTTCTATCTACATCATGTCATCTTGCTTATTGCGTTACTATGTTTTCATTCAACTTAACACCTTGAGATGCAATGCTGGATAGCAGTTTCAGAGTGGAGTAATAGTAGTAGATGCAGTTGGATTACGGTCCACTTGTCACGAACGTGATGCCTATACGAGATTATGCCATGAATAATCATAGTTATGAGTGTTGTTATCTGTCAATTCTCCAACAATAATTTGTTTACCATGCCCCTATCTGCTTTTGAGAGAGAAATCACTAGTGAACGTATGGCCCTCGGGTCCATTCTCTATTAATACTTGAGTTGCCCTATTTGCTCTTTTACTATTTTTGCTGCTTGCCATATTACTATCTATCACTATTTGCTTTTAACCTTGCAACTAGTAAGACCAGGGGATTTACAACCCCCTTGCCAAGTTGGGTATTTTATTTGTGTGCGAATGATTTTTATCTTGCTAGCTTGTAGACTTCTACTGGTTTGATCAAATCTTGGTTCTTAACCAAAGAAAACATTCTCTGTTGTTGTGTTACATCACCCTTTCTCTTCGAGGAAATCCAACAACTTCTACAGGAGTAGCATGTGAAGATATGGGCCAGACTGATGGGCCATGAAGATAAAGCAGAAGGCTATCCCTCGTGTCCGGGTAGGACTCCTATGTGCGTAGAAATGGTAGGTTTGGTGTCCGGGTGTAATATTTCCTTCCTCTGCAAGCCAACTATGTACAACCCTAGACCCCTCCGGTGTGTATATAAACCGGAGGGTTTAGTCCGTAGAGGCTATCAGAAGATTCATAGGCTAGACAGCAAGGATTTGGCCATTATGATCTCGAGGTAGATCAGCTCTTCTAACCCTTATACACGCCGAATATAATCAAGCAGGACGTAGGGTTTTACCTCCTTTAAGAGGGCCCGAACCTGGGTAAACATTGTGTCCCTATTGTCCCTTGTTACCATCGATCCTTAGACACACAGCTTGGGACCCCCTACCAGAGATCTGCCGGTTTTGACACCGACATTGGTGCTTTCATTGAGAGTTCCGTTGTGTTGTCGACAGAAGAATCGATGGCTCTCCTCATCATCGACAATGACGCTGTTTTCGAGGAGAACTTTCTTCCTGGTCAACTCTTTGTGTTTGGCAGCTTCGTGCTACGTGCCAACTCGACCGGTCACCTTCAGCAGGTCGACAGCTATGCCCCTGGTCACCAGATCAGGTTTGGAAGTTTGAACTACATCGTCGATATCCGAGGAGACCTGATCTTCGAGGGGTTCACGGCCTCGACCGCCGCTCCCCACCCACACGAAGGAGGCCTTCGGATCTACTATCAGATCCCGTTCAGGGGTCAATGCTCATGTCCGTCCCGGACTTAGATCTGGGGCGGACCACATCGTCCAAAGATGGGAGGATGAACCCCGCCGGACTCTCTCCCATCACGGAGCTTCTAGCCGGAGACCCAGATGCGATCATGCCGTCGGCGGACCCGGAGTCAAATGGGACTCTCCCCATCATCGAGAAGCCGGACTCGCCTCTGGACGCCAACTCCGAACTCTCGAGGTCTGCGTCCATCGGGCTCGATCAAGTGGTTATCACCGAGCCTAGCTCCGCGGATCCTCAGACGCCTGTCCAGCTTTCGCTCTTAAACGAAACGCTGGACTTAATACAATCTATCGCCATCACGAAAGTGTCACCTCTGAACTACGCCCAGCTTGAACTAGGGGCTGAGAGTAGGGAATTTTACGTCCCACCCACCACCCACTTAATAGCCACTGTCGAGGATTTAACTGACATGCTAGACTACGCCTCCGAAGACATCGATGGCATGGGTGATGGTGTCGAAGCCGAGCCAGGTCAAAATGCACCCACTACCGGGCGTTGGACGGCCACTTCTACTTACGATGTATACATGATGGACACGCCTAAGAAGAAGGACGACGATGGCACTCAAGATCCAGATGAGGATAAGCCCGTCGATGAGCCACCAAAACGCCGGCGTCAGCGGCGCCTCTCACGATCGCGTCGGGAAAGGGGAAGCAATACCGGCACCGGAGATAATGACACTTCGGACAACGTCGTAGACCCCGACCACCCCGTCGAGCCTATGTTCGAACAGGATGAGAGGGAAGAGGGTCAGTACAGCCCCGAAGAACTTGTTGATCACAAGGATTCGGAAGACAGTAACTACTTACATATCTCCGAAGAGGATGTTAGCCTCGGTAACAAAGATTTCATCATCCTAGAATAACCCCTCGAACAAGAGCGCTTCAAGCGATGGCTCATTGTCACCACGCGGTGCCTGAAAAAGGAACAACAGCAGATTCAAGCCGAACAGGATACGCTCAGCAATAGATGGACCAAGGTCCTAGCTGCCGAAGAAGGATATGGCTTTGAGCGCCAAATAAAAAGTTATCCCAAGCGCAGGCTCCTGCCACAATTCGACGACGAGGCCTTTGAGCCAATATCGTCAAAATACAACCATGCTGACCGACCACCACGTGGACGAGCCAAAACGGCTAATTATGTCGAACACTAGCCCGCGCCCCCTCATCATAGAGGCAAGGAAGCAGTGGCTCCGGACTACACGTACGACCTACGTCAGGACCTGACCAATAGATCCGGCCAGACCAGATCAATGTATGGATAAAGATGATGTTCCCTCACACGAGATGACGGCCATCAAGCCTGGCACGACAAACCTAACCAAGTCCGGGGTCAGCACCGAACACAGATGTCATCCGAACTCCGTCGCGATGTCACCCGGTACAGAGGTGCTGCACACCCCATGTGCTTTACCGATGAGGTAATGCAGCACCAATTTCCGGAGGGGTTCAAACCCGTGAACATCGAGCAATACGATGGAACGACGAATCCCGCTGTATGGATTGAAGATTTTCTTCTCCACATTCACATGGCTCGTGGAGATGATCTCCACATCATTAAATACCTCCCTCTAAAGTTGAAAGGACGGGCACGTCACTGGTTGAACAGCCTCCCAGAGAACTCCATCGGAAGTTGGGAAGACTTAGAGGATGCTTTTTGGGACAACTTTCAGGACACTTATGTCCGGCCACCGGATGCTGATGACCTGAGTCACATAATCCAGCAACCTGGAGAGTCAGCTTGCAAACTTTGGAATGGGTTCTTAATTAAAAAGAACCAAATCATGGACTGTCCGGACATCGAAGCCTTGGCGGCATTTAAGCACAGCGTCCGTGACGAATGGCTCGCCCGACACCTCGGTCAGGAAAAGCCGAAGACTATGGCAGCTCTTACTGCACTTATGACCCGCTTCTGTGCGGGCAAAGATAGCTGGTTGCCTCGTAGAAGCAACAGTTCCAGTGACCCCAGCACTTCTGAGGCCAGGGATGGCAATGGCAGGCCACGACGCAGCAAAAACAAGCATCAAAACAAGAACGAAGAAACAAAGGATACGGTAGTAAATGCCGGATTCAGTGGCTCTAAACCCGGCCAGCGGAAGAAGCCATTCAAGAGTAATAAGGACGGCCCATCCAACTTGGACAAAATACTAGAGCGACCTTGCCAGATTCATGGTACCCGTGACAAGCCTGCCAACCACACCAACAGAAACTGCTGAGTTTTCAAACATGCCGGTAAATTAAATGCCGAACATAAGGGGAAAGGACCTCAAAGTGAGGACGATGATGAGCCTCGCCTGCAGCACACTGGGGGACAGAAATAGTTTCCCCCGAGGTGAAAACGGTGAACATGATCTATGCCACATCCCCAAGAGGGAACGCAAACGTGCATTAAAGGACGTCTACGCCGTAGAGCATGTCGCCCCAAAATTCAACCCATGGTCGGGTTGTCCGATCACCTTTGATCGCAGGGACCACCCAACCAGTATCCTTCACGGAGGTTCGGCGGCCCTGGTACTCGATCCTATCATTGACGGATACCATCTTACTAGAGTCCTTATGGACGGCGGCAACAGCCTCAACTTGATCTATAAGGATATTGTCCATAAGATGGGTATCGACCCGTCAAGAATCAAGCCTAGTAACACTACCTTTAAAGGAGTGATACCCGGCATGGAGGCCCGCTGCACGGGCTCCTTAACACTGGAAGTAGTATTCGACTCTCCAGACAATTTCTAAAGCAAAGAATTGATCTTTGACATCATCCCTTTTCGCAGTGGTCATCATGCACTGCTTGGACGAATTGCTTTCGCCCTCTTTAATGCAGTCCTGCACTATGCCTATCTAAAGCTAAAAATGCCTGGATCTCGTGGCGTCATTACATTAAATGGGAAAATGGAGCACTCCCTCCGTACTAAGGAGCATACCGCGGACCTAGTAGCCGAAGCATAGGGCAGCCTCATCAAGCTGAACAACTCATCGGTCATCAAGACCCATGACACTGCTAAACGTGTTCGACCCGCATTACAAGGCGGTATCTTGGTGGAACCGGGGCTTGAATAGCAGTTTAGCCTCCGCCGATCGCCCCATAAGGCCGCAGCATACATACCGCGCGTACATAATTACGCACTTAAAATACCTTGGGCAGCGTCGGAGGCACACTGCAGAAAAGGTCCATAGTACGGCTTGACCCTATTCAGACCTCAAATATTTTTTCCACTGTAGGTTCGTTAAGAAACCTACCTGATCTACGGTTGTACGGGGGCTCTTTTCCAGGTCCCTCTTTCTAGCTGACGACCATTATACTCCTCCTCTACAAGGATGTCTCACCAAGGAGAAACGGCGCAGACGTGCAACAGGGCATCATTGGGATCTTCAAACCACTACTTTTAGGCCCTGTGTAAACATTTCCCTTGTGTAAAATTTTGGCATATAAAATGGCCTCGATATTCATGTCATTATCTGTAATAACACGGCTCGACGTATTAATCAAGGTATAAAGGAAGCAGTTGATCACCACTTTTGTTTGGCATTCACTTTATTTTATATTATCATATGTATTCCCTCTCTACTTCAGACTGCCACACGTGCTTTAGTCTGGCCTTAACACCTGGGGCTGTATTTGGCCCTGCACATGTCAAGTCCGAACACCTATAGGGAACTCTTCGGCGTCCCGGATATTGCATTATATGCATCGACTCCGAATCATGTCTTTGGTCTATAGTTGGGTTGCACGGCTCCTGTGCTTACCACCTTACGTTCCGCTCGTTCGGCTAAGGTAGTAACGGGAGAACTACTGCGATTGTATTTCTGGTTCGTCCGGTCAAGTACCTCAATAGAGAAAGCCAAAAACTGACTGTCATGATAGGCGAGAGCTGGTCGGCGATTCAGCGACTTAGTATTATACTACAAATCGTTAGCAATTCACCCCGTGTTATACGAGGGGCTAGTCTTCGTCCAGCCGCGTGGAAAAGGCACCGTAGTCTGGATGGTCGCACACGCACAAGGGGCTAGTACTTAGCTCCACAGTCAAACTCCTATGACCAAGTGAAAGTAATAAAGCCGCATAATCCGATTGCCTGGTTCACCTCGCGGACACCTCCTTTACGGACCAAGACATTGGATAAAGTGTGGTCACGCGTTACGCCAAACACCCATGTAGCATCTACGTGGGGGCTGAAGCCGACGACTCGCAACTTTCAGAAATAGAACAATAAACGGCCGCACAGGAGGAAAAATCGCTTGAAACAAAAGGCGCAAGCATAGATATATAAACAGCATGGGTTCATAGTTTGTACAACCCGAACACATTCAATCAAATATTACGTCCTTAGAACATTGACCCTCTATCACTCGGGCTCCTTCGATGTCATCGAAGTACCTCTCCGGCTTCCAATGATCTTTGCCTTCGGGCGGGCCTGCGGTTGCCACTTCGGTGGCCTTCATCTTCACCCATTGCATTTTTTGACGCGGGCGAAGGCCATCCGGCACCCTCTATGCAGGCCGAGCGCTTTACAGCATCAATCCGCGGTCGCGCATCGACAAGCCGCTTCACCAAACCGAAGTAGCTACTAGGAATCGGCTCGGCCAGCCAGAGTTGGACTATTAGGTCCTTCATGGCCAAGCCTGCCACCATGCAGCTCCGTCAGCTGCTTCAGCTGGTCGTTCAGAGGCGTCGGGTGTTCCAGCGCAGGAAATTGTGACCAAAATAGCTTCTTGGTCGAGTTCCCCTCCTAGGCTCGGAAGAACTGTGCGGCATCGACGACACTCTTCAGAAGATCCACAAACACGCCTGGAGAACTCCACACACGGGTAAGCAAAGCATACCTCTGACCTCCAAAGATACTCTACAAAAGAAAGGCCTTACCAGCCTCTATCTACCTCACCTGATGGATCTCTTCACGAGCACTCTGGGACTGGATCCGTGCCTCTTTGGCATCATGAGAGCCTTGGCAAGCTCGGTCGACTGGTCTAAAGTCTTCTGCTCCAAGGTTTCACATTTGCTGATGGCATCCTTTAGCTCCTGCTCGACTTCGGCCACATGAGCTTCGTGTTGGCGGCGGGCAGCTTGCTCGGTCTTCAGTTCTGCAGCCGCTTTGTCGGCGGCTGCTTTATTCGCCTCCGCCTCTTTCTTGGCCTGGGCGAGGGCGCCTTTGAGGGTCTCGACCTCGGCTGCACCAGCTGTGATCATAATCAAAGCATTCCATGAGTTAACCTCTAAATATATATATATATCACTTCTGATATAAAAATACATTCCTTCTTAACATTGTACGCATACCTTGCGTCTTGTCGAACCGCTTATTAATGCGGTCGAGTTCCTCATCTGCCACCTGAAGCTCCCGATTGAGTTCAGAAACTTCCGCGGCATGGGCGGTTGCCTCCAACATGGAAGCCTGTTACAATAACATCACATTATGTTACTCTCCCGAATACTATGTGGATCCTCTGTCCGGTTTCTTTTAAACCGGACAGAGCATCGGGGCTACTGTCTGTATACAGGTTTATTCTTTTATATGAAAAGTTTTTAAAACATTAAGTCGCATACCTCAAAGCCTGTCAGTAGGCTGCAGAAGGCTTTGTTCAGTCCATTTTTAGCAGACTGAACGTTCTCCATAACCACACCCATCAGGGTGCGGTGCTCCTCCATGACGGAAGCACTTTGCAGTGCTTCCTCCAGAGTGTTGGGCGCCTCGGATTAATGGAGGCTGCCGATGGAGCTGGTGCTCCTCCCCCTCTTTCGAAGGGGGCTGCTTATCCGATCCTGGAGCCATGTTGGTCTCCGGAATGGTGTACGGTTGGGGCCCAGATTGTTGGGGATCCCCATCGTCGGTTGTCATAGGGGCCGCCTCCCCTAGGTCTTCGGCGACCGAGGTATTAACCTCGGGCGCTCTCTCGACGGCTTTGTTCGCCCCCTCTCGGCCAAGAGATGTCCTTCCGGATGACACTTCGGTGTCCTCCATGGCGATAGGTGAGGGGGTTCGCGGCGGCGTGTCACTCTCCGCCATTTCGGGCGGCAGATAATTCCCCTCCGATAATGGAGTTTGCGGGAGCACGCGGGGAGGGCTGAAAGGCAAATAACAAAATAATTTATATAATGGAAGCAGGAAGACCGGGGATGAACAGTAAGTTTCTGAATACTTATGATTCGGCTAAGTGCTTCACCCTGGGAGGTCTCTTGGGGACTAGTTCACACTCTGAATCTGAACTGTCCAGGAGGGTCAGCTTCCCTCTTTTGGGCGGAGGCCGCCCTCTTCTTCTTCCTTCCCTTATGGGGGGAGTCGCTTTCCACCTCCTCCTCCTCTTCTTCATCGTCTCCCTCGTGGGAAGAGAGGGCTTCGGTCTCTCTGGACACTATGTCCGAAGGACCTTTGTGGCGGTGGCCGCCCTTGGCCTCCTTGCCTTTCTTCTTCTTTGCCTTCTTCTCCGACGCCAAATAGGGCGTCGGGACCAGCATCTCCATTAGCTGGGGTGTGGTCGGGTCCTCAGGCAGCGGTGCCGAACAGTTGATCCGCTCCGCCTTTGCCGTCCAGCCCTGTACGGAAAGCAGGCAATGTAATCTTTATTATATTTGAAGTACTGATTGGATGCTTACCGCCGTGGCCGGGTTCTCGATGTCGAGTCCGATGTCCTCGCTCTTCTTCCGCCACTTTTTCTAAGCCTTGAAGAGCTGCTTCCATATATCTTCGTGCGTGGTGCCGAAGAAGCGCTTCAAGCTCCGTGGCTCCTCTGGATTGAACTCCGACATGGGGGAGGCCCGACGCTGGCAGGGAAGGATGCGGCGGAAGAGCGTCACTTGAATCACATTGGTGAGACCGATGTTTGCGCCCACCATATTAGAGATGCGTTTCTGTAGCATCTGCACCTCCGGTTTGGACCCCCAATCAAGGCCCTTGGCGGTCCATGAGGTGAGTCTCGTGGGGGGTCCGGATCTGAAGTCAGGCGTGGCCGCCCAGTTGGCGCCGCGGGGTTCGGTGTTGTAGAACCACTCCTGCTGCCATACCTTGACTGTCTCTACAAATGCCCCTTTGGACCAGACGGCGTTGGGGAGCTTCCTTACCATAGCCCCGCCGCAGTCCGCATGCTGTCGTCGACCACCTTCGGCTTCAGATTGAAGACCTTGAGCCATAGGCCAAAGTGTGGGGGGATGCAGAGAAGAGCCTCACACACGACTATAAAAGCCGATATGTGGAGGAATGAATTTGGGGCTAGATTGTAGAAATCTAGCCCGTAGTAAAACATGAGACCCCGGACGAAGGGGTGGAGGGGAAATCCTAGCCCCCGAAGGAAATGGGGGATGAACACGACCCTCTCACCGGGCTCCGGAGTAGGAATAACCTGATCTTTGTCAGGGATCCTATGCGCGATATCCGCGGACAAATAGCCCGCGCTCCGGAGATCCTTGACGTCCTTTTCAGTGACGGTGGAGGCCTCCCACTTGCCCTTGGAGCCAGACCCGACCATTGCTGAGAAGGGTGGCGGCGGTGGAGGAGGTCGGAGTTGTGGGCGCTGGAGTTTGGAGATTGGGAGACTAAAGCTAGAGGAAGGCGTGAAGAAAAAGGAGAGGTCTTTACCCTTTTATGGACTGTGAAAATACCAAGCATCCCCCTCTCAAGCCATAAACCTCTCGCCTGTTCCCAACGAAATCGTGCGTAAGGTGCGGTTGGATTACCCAAATCGTATTGATGAGAATCCCGTAATGGGCGGGCATGATCTCTGTTTTGACGAGACGTGCCAATGGAGGTTCTACCTCAAAACGCGAAACGGGAGGCGTGAAAACGGTTCAAAATGTTAAAGAGTCAAGTGTGACGCTTGGACAAAAGAGTTGCCAGCAAAAGACACTGTTCCTATTTTCGACATCTTGCCTCCGTGACTAAGGGTTGTATTGATTATGCAGAGCCGGACATAGTTCCTTTATGCAGGAGGCTAACTTAAAGTATTCAGGAGAACGAACCCGCTTTGCAATGCCGAAGATAATCCGCGTGCCTAACACATCGTCATCGAAGACTGGTTCAGGGGCTACTGAGGGAGTCCTAGATTAGGGTGTCCGGTCTATTCGATATGGGCCGGACTGATGGGTCGTGAAGATAAAGCAGAAGGCTATCCCTCGTGTCCGGGTAGGACACCTATGTGTGTAGAAACGACAGGTTTGGTGTCTAGGTGTAATGTTTTCTTCCTCTGCAAGCCGACTATGTACAACCCTAGACCCCTCTGGTGTGTGTATAAACCGGAGGGTTTAGTCCGTAGAGGCTATCAGAAGATTCATAGGCTAGACAGCTAGGGTTTGGCCATTACGATCTTGAGGTAGATCAACTCTTGTAACCCTTATACACACCGAATATAATCAAGCAGGATGTAGGGTTTTACCTCCTTTAAGAGGGCCCACGAGGGAGTCCTGGACTAGGGGGTCCTCGGACAGCCGGACTATATACTTCTGCCGGACTGTTGGACTATGAAGATACAAGATTCAAGACTTCGTCCCGTGTCCGGATGGGACTCTCCTTGGCGTGGAAGGCAAGCTTGGTAATACGGATATGTAGATCTCCTCCCTTGAAACCGACTCTGTGTAACCCTAGCCCCCTCCGGTGTCTATATAAACCGGAGGGTTTAGTCCGTAGGACAAGAACAATCATACCATAGGCTAGCTTCTAGGGTTTAGCCTCTACGATCTCGTGGTAGATCAACTCTTGTAATACTCATATCATCAAGATCAATCAAGCAGGAAGTAGGGTATTACCTCCATCGAGAGGGCCCGAACCTGGGTAAACATCGTGTCCCCCGCCTCCTGTTACCATCCGCCTTAGACGCACAGTTCGGGACCCCCTACCCGAGATCCGCCGGTTTTGACACCGACATTGGTGCTTTCATTGAGAGTTCCACTGTGCCGTCATCATAAGGCTAGATGGCTCGCCTTGTTTTCAAGGACAACATCACCTCTGGGGGAGCCCTGACTGTAGGCCAAACTCTCCGACTAGGCAGTTTCGTCATGACCGCCTGTTCGGCCGCTGCGCCAATGATGACTTCTCGGGTCATCGAAAACAGCCTCCACGTCGGCCCGGAACTCGCCGAGCAGTTGGATCCAATAGAGCTCTCTTCCTTGAACGAGCTCTTGGATCGCATCGCCGCCTTGGGAGTCGCTATGGACTATGATCAGATCGGGCTTAAACCCGACCAAAGGGAGATTAACTCCCCGCCGGTCACCCATCAGATAGCGGTGGTGGAGGAGAATTGCGGCAATTCTTCCTCTATCTTGAGGACAAACTATGTCCGGATTCCTGAGCTCTTTGAGCCAGATACCCGTCTACGGGAGGACATCGCCCAAACCCTGAACCTAGAATTAGGCAGCGGGCCAGACCTATTGGGCAACATCTCGGAGCCCGAACTTCCAAAATCGGAAACTCCTCCTCCCCTGGGTCTCAGATCGGGTCAAGGTTCGGACTTAAATCCACCCACCCAGATATAAGCGATCTTTCCCACATTAGACAAGAGCCCCAGGAGATAGTACACCACTATTGGGCCAGATTCCTCCTTGTAATGAACAAGGTCAAGGACTGTCGCGAGGAGGATGCAATTTCATTCTTTTGCAATAATTGCACGGACAAGGGAATCCCAATGCCATAAGTCGCCGTGACATAGCACACTTTGCTGACTTGGCGGCCATAGTACGGAAGTAATGTGCGATGGAAAGCGCCTGGAAAACCCAAACAAAATTTTGGGATCCTCCGGCTCTGACAAAACCCCCAGTCCGAACTAAAAGGGTGCACTCTCGTAAGTCGCCCGACCCAATTACAAAGAAGCAAAAGCCCACTACAGGGTGTGGAAGCGTATTGGAGGGATGGCTTAATGGGCCATGCAAAATTCACAGTACAGCGGATACCATACCAACACACAGCCTTAGAGCACGTTGGGTACTCCGGCAGGTAGCCAAGAGCGGTGAGGATCTCCTCATCAACAATACCGCAGAGCACCATCCCGTGGAGAACAACAATACAGTATTGACAGTCTTCGAGACCTTCGCCTCAAATAACAGGCGTAAGCGAGCACTCCGCAGCCTTGCCGAAGTCTGCCACGTGGCAGCAATAAATCCATGGAGCGATACGGCTATCGCCTTCAATGCCAGTGACGAACCTAAATTCCGAACATCCCGAGCACCAGCCGCCTTGGTCCTTAGTCCAATTGTGGACGGCTTCCAGCTTACTAAAGTGCTCATGGACGGCGGCAACGGATTAAACCTCATCTATGAGGAAATTCTTTGAAAAATGGAAATAGACAGAAGCCGCATTGAGCAAAGCAGCACGACCTTCAGAGGAATCATCCCTAGTCGGGAGGCACGATGTGCTGGGAAAATCACACTAGATGTGGTATTCGGCACGCCGGAGAATTATAGGTCGGAAGAAATCACATTCCAAGTGGCCCCGTTCAGTAGCGGGTACCACGCCCTTCTAGGGCGGGAGGCATTCACAATCTTCCAAGCTATACCCCATTACGGGTACATGAAGCTCAAAATGCCCGGGCCAAATGGAATCATATCTCTAACTAGTGATCCGGACATAGCACTCCGCGCCGAAAATAAAATAGCCGCACTGGCCCTCGAGGCGTTATCCGAAGCCCTCGCGGCTGAGGAATTAACTGCGTTGCGCTCCACAGTGGACAGGGACGACGTGATACTTGACAAAAGATCCAATTCCACCTCTTTTAAACCAGCGGACGAAATAGTCAAATTCCAAGTCCACCCAACGGACCCTACAAAAACAGCATCCATCGGGGCACAGTTAAACCCCACAGTAGACGCCGCACTACGGGAGTTCTTGCGCGAGAATTGGGACATATTCGCCTGGCATCCTTCAGACATGCCAGGAATCCCACGCAGGCTGGCCGAGCATAGCCTTAACATTCTAAAGGGGTTCAAGCCGGTCAAGCAGACTCTTCGGTGTTTCTCTGAACCTAAGCGACAAGCCATGGGAGAGGAGCTAGCCAAGTTACTGGAGGCCGGATTCATTCGAGAAATAAAACACCCAGACTGGCTAGCAAACCTAGTGATGGTACCAAAGAAGGACAAATCCTGGCGCCTATGCGTCGACTTTAAGGACCTTAACAAGGCCTGCCCAAAGGATCCCTTCCCCCTCCCTCGCATCGATCAAATTATCGACGCTACCGCAGGGCACGACTCATTGTGTTTCCTCGATGCATACTCCGGATACCATCAAATCAAGATGGCGGAGTCCGATCAAGCCGCAATGGCATTCATCACTCCATACGGCCCCTTCTGTTTCAACATGATGCCTTTCGGGCTCAAAAACGCCGGTGCAACCTATCAACGCATGATTCAGACATGCTTGGAGACACAGATCGGCAAAACAGTGGAGGCATACGTAGATGATGTGGTCATTAAAACTAGACACATCGAATCCTTAATAGATGACTTGAGGCTCACGTTCGACAATCTCCGAACAAACGACATCAAGCTCAATCCGGAAAAATGCGTTTTCGGCGTGCCCGCCGGAAAGCTCCTGGGCTTTATTGTCTCCAGTAGAGGAATTGAAGCAAATCCGGCTAAAATCCGAGCTCTGTCACAGTTGGCTATCCCAACAGACCTCAAGCAAATCCAGAAATTAACTGGATGTGTGGCGGCCTTAAGCCGCTTTATCTCCCGATTGGGAGAAAAGGCACTACCACTTTATCGCCTTCTTCGGCGCATCAAACACTTCGAGTGGACGGATGCAGCCACGGCCGGATTGGAAGAAATAAAAGCCATCCTGGCCACCAACCCAATCTTGGCCGCGCCAAATGTCGGCGAACCGATGTTGTTATATATAGCGGCAACTCACCAAGTTGTAAGCGCAGTGCTCGTCGTCGAACGAGAGACGGACAGACATAAATTCCCACTTCAAAGCCGGTATACTATGTATCCACTGTCCTCACTCCATGCAAATCACGGTACCCACATTATCAAAAGATAGCATACGCGGTATTCATGGCATCCTGGAAATTACGACACTACTTTCAAGAGTGTTCAATTACGGTGGCCTCGGAAGTACCACTCAATGACATAATAAACAACCGCGATGCCACGGGCCGGATTGCTAAATGGGCTATCGAGCTCCTCCCGTTCGACATAACATATAAACCACGGCGAGCCATTATGTCGCAAGTACTGGCCGATTTCGTCGCCGAATGGACGGAGGCTGAACTCCCTAAAGAGTACGGCACGTACTCCAATTGGATCATGCACTTTGACGATTCAAAGATGCTGGCGGGTCTGGGGGCAGGCGTCGTCCTGACATCCCCCACCGGAGATACAGTCCAATGCGTACTCCAAATATTATACACAGACTCCAACAATGCAGCAGAATATGAGGCCCTGTTGCATGGTCTCCGGATAGCAGTCTCCATGGGCATTCAACGCCTAGAGGTGCGCGGGGATTCGAATCTCGCAATATCTCAAATAAATGGAGACTTTGATGCCAAGGACCCAAAAATGGCGGCTTACTGCAACGCCGTCCTCAAAATGTCAGCTCGGTTCGAGGGGCTCGAGTTCCACCATGTGGTCCGAGAAAACAATCAAGCGGCAGACATCCTTGCCCGCATCGGTGCTAAGCGCGACCCTGTCCCACCCAATATCTTCTTGGAAAGGCTGTTTAAGCCATCCGTGGTATGGGAAGGAGAAACCGGCAACAACAGTCCGGACTTGGCCACAACACCAGCTACCGAAACTCTGACGTAATCGGAGGCTCTGCCACCGAAATAACACCTTCCGCCCACGTGATTATGGCTGTCATCGCCCCGTGGACAGAACCCTTCCTGGCCTACCTAATTAGGCAGGAACTACCTGAGGACCCAAACGAGGCACATTGCATTGTGCGGCGGTCTAAGGCCTACAAGGTCCACAAGGGAGAGCTGTATAAGAAAAGCGCTACCGGAGTCCTTCAAAGGTGCATCTCCAAAGAGGAAGGACGACAGCTTTTGGCAAAAATTCATGCTGGACTCGGCGGTCACCACGCCGCAGCTCGGGCCCTTGTAAGCAAGGCCTTCTGTACAGGTTTCTACTGGCCGACGGCCCGAGCAGACACACAGGACCTCGTCCAACGTTCTGTCGGTTGCCAGATTTTTGCAAACCAAAGCCATATGCCGCGTACCGCTCTCGAAACAATCCCCATTACTTGGCCCTTTGCGGTCTGGGGGCTTGATATGGTTGGACCCCTCAAAGGGGGAAGCCATAAGAAAAAATACTTACTGGTCATGGTGGATAAATTCACCAAATGGATAGAAGCCAGACCTGTTAAAACGGCCGAATCCGGACCAGTGATAGACTTCATATCCGGGGTTGTACACCGTTATGGCGTCCCCCACAGCATCATCACCGATAACGGCTCGAACTTCACAGCCGACGAGGTAAAACTTTGGTGCAGCAACATGGGCATCAAGCTTGATTATGCTTCCGTCTATCACCCGCAAACTAACGGTCAAGTCGAGCGAGCAAATGGTCTTATCATGAGCGGCATTAAACCCAGATTAGTGCGGTCCTTAAAGGAATCAAATACACACTGGGTAGAGGAGCTCGACTCCGTACTATGGGGGCTGCGGACCACGCCGAATCGCACTACCGGATACACACCGTTTTTTATGGTGTACGGCGCAGAGGCGGTACTGCCCTGCGACATAATTCATGACTCACCTCGAGTGCGCATGTACGAAGAGAAAGAAGCCGAGCTTGATCGGCATGACAGTTTGGACGCCCTGGAGGAGGAGCGTGATGTAGCAAAAGCCCGTTCCGCATTCTATCAGCAACAGGCTCGAAGGTATCAAAGCAGAGAAGTACGGGCCAAAACTTATAACGTTGGTGAACTCGTTCTACGCCTACTGGAGAAGAAAAAGAACAAGATCAAGCCCAAATGGGAAGGTCCCTTCATTATTGACCAAGTTCTGACCGGTGGAGCATCCCGTCTGCGGGATGCATCGGACAATCGACTCGAGTCAAACCCATGGAACGCAGCCAGACTCCAAAGGTTCTACGCCTAGCACCGGACTCTATGTTCGTCTCCTTACCTCCGTCCATTTTTTATATATCTGTTATCTGTCTTTTATTTCTTTCTTTCTTCCCTTTTTCTTCAAGGCCTTAAAAGGCTAAAATGTGTCTTGACTACACAATCTTGACGCGCTAGCTGCGCTCATTATACCTGGGGGCTTCTTATACAGAAGCTTAATATAACTATTTTCCGGGCTATATGCCCCACACATGTGTTATTCTTCCGCATGTACCTTTTTTCACCATTATATGCATCGATATGACTTAAGTTTTGGCCAAGCTGGGTTGCCTGGCTCTTGTGTTTATGCCCTACGTTCCCGTTAATTCGGCTAGGGCATAAAGGGAGCACCTCTGCGATTGTTACTGCCGGGTCAGCCGGATGTGTACCTCAGACTGGGTGAAGCCGAAAGCTAGCGTTCTTAAGGGAATACTCGGTCGGTGAACAAAAGATGGCCTTTACTTATTGTAAATACATGCCCCCAGATGTTTATATCCCGCGTCTCGTTTCGCAAGCTCGGACATGCACATTAGGGCATGCGTACCCAGGGAAAGGAACCCTTAACGGAAGTATTCTCCCTGGAAGATGTTTCTTACTATCCATGTAATATAACATAGCTAGTTGGGTACTTGTCTGTTCAAGCACTTATGACCCCTACGCCTGGTTTCCATGCATACCCCGGTTTTTACATAACTGAGCGGGTATTCGGATACACTCCGGACTGTCGGGTCCAGAGGTCAAAGCGAAAAGGTCCGCCATGACAAATGATTTACAATCCGGCTAGGGACAATACATGTCACTTGAAGTACACAGTCACTTAGACTGACTAAATTCTTCTTCTATACCATCCAACAGGCTGTCTAGCCTACAATCCTGTAGGGAATACTTTGCGGCTAATTCTACTTGGTCATACACCAAACTGACGGGGATCTCTTCCCCATCAGGCCCCACAGGTCCGACCTCGCCCATGTGGTTCGGGTCAGCCTTGGTATATCGCGCCTTCACCATGGCCCAGGCTTCCCCCGCACCTTGTCGACAGGCTGATACCTTCCATAACCGGAAGCGCCGCCGCGCCCCCTTGAGCTTCTCTATAAGCTCCCCCAGGCCTCCTGGCGGGGAGGCGGATGGCCACAAGGCTTGGGCAATGCCCTGCATCACCTGCCGAACTTGTTCGTGCAGTTGTGAGAGCTCTGGCAGAAGATCACCTACAGACCCGGGCATTTCCTCTGTGGGAAGACCCGTCAGCATACCTACAGATATAACTCTGTTAGCCGGTTTCTTCGCCGAACTGAATAAAAGGTTCGTTCAAGCACTTACTAAAAATGCTGCGTCGAAGCCGCTTATTCTCCTTTATGGAGTCAGCAAGTTGGGCCCGAACATCTTTCAGTTCAACACTTAGTTGGACATTGGCATCTTGGAGATTGTTTTTCTCCTGCCTAACCTTCTTGAGCACGCGCTCGCCAGCCTTTAGCTGTCGTTGAGCATGTGGCTCATCCCCTTGCACTGCATCCGGATTAACCCCGGGATCATCTGCAGAATCTATTGTTAGATTTGCATGCATGCCGCATACTAACCGGTACATGTCATTCTTTTTGATAGAGACAAGTGTTACCAGAGGGGGCCTTCTCGGACTCCTTCATTGCGGCAACTGCGGCCCATAGCTGGGCTTTGCACTCTTCCAGCTCTTGAGACAATTGGGTATTCTTCTCCGTAAGAACCTACACATATAATGATCCTTAAATCAGTTGTGTCAACTGTTTCACGTCTCAGGGGCTACTGATATACATAATTATTAGATTTCCTTACCCGTATATCCTTTACATACTGGTCCGTGGCTTTGGCAAGACCATTTTGAGCAGCTCAGATGTACGCGTCTCCTGAATTGAAGGCATCGAATGCCTCTTGGGAGAAACAAGCGTCACGGAGTACGGCCCGGCGACGCCTGTGATTCATGGCGCACTCCACTTCGGAATTTGTAGCGGATAGCCTATCCGCATCCTCTGTAGGAGGAACATCCGGCGTTGGCCCTATGTTAGCGTCCGCCTCTATGTCCGGCTCTGGAGCCTGACTCGTGGAGGCGTGACCGACAACCTCTCCGGATATGGTCCGGCGAGCGTTTTACCTACTAGGAAACATGGGCGTTATTATATTTTAGAAGACGACCACCACGGAGCAGGGTTCTCTTTCATACCTCTGCGACGGCGTCTCAGTCCTGACCGCCTTCCTTTTAAGCCTACCCGGATTCGGTGCCCCTTGTTGGCGAGTCACTGCGGGTTCGGCATGGTGTTTCGAGGGCCTTCCCTGTAAAACACCATATGTGTGCGGTAGGTGAAGTGCGGAAAAAAGGATCCTTCTTGGAAGTTAGGGCTCCGGTTTTACTTACATGCGATGCAGGGAGCAGTCCAGGATAATCGGCTATGATGGCCACCAAGGTACCGTCACAGCTCAACTGATAGAACGTTCTATCGATGAGCTCCACAAATGTGTCCGGATCTTCTTCGAGTCCGGGGTCGAGGCCTGGTCAGGGTCCTCTGGTTGTGGAGACGGGCTGTGGACCTCCCTCACAGCTTTTTGCAGTTCCTGTTATGAAACAACAAGGTAAATACTTGCGACAAATAATGCGGAAAGGACTGGAGTTAAAAGTAGCAGCTCACCCAGCTTGGCGGGTTGTACATGGAGAATCCATCCCGTGGCTTAATACGGGCGAACTCCTCTTCTTCTCCTTTATACAAATCCGGCAGTATCTTCGCTAGGGCGACGACTGAGTCCGGACCTTTACGACTGCAACGGGTGGCGTCGTCTTCTCCATTGAAGTGCCACATGGGTTGTCCCCGATATTGAAGTGGCTGCACCCCCCGCATTATGCATATGGACATAACCTCAGTTATTGTCAATCCTGACTTGGCCAGCATCTCTATCCGGCCCATCAGGTAAAGGACTTCTCCGTTATCTTCCTCCTGGGGGTTCCGAGGGCGCCAGCTGCGGCGTTTCTTCAAAGGGGCGTTGTCGAACTCAGGAAGGCCCATCCGAATAGGATCTCGAAGGGGGACGTCCTCCATATAAAACCACTCCGAAGGCCAGTCTTCGGACGTCTTCTTCGGGGTACCGGACAAGTATCCGGTACCGGCGATGCGCCATATTTCGGCTCCGCCCACTTGATATATTGACCCCTTCTGTGTACGGGGCACGAGGCAGAATAGCCTCTGCCATAGCTCGAAATGAGCTTTGCAGCCCAGAAACAGCTCGCAAAGGGCGATGTAGCCAGCGATGTGTAGTATGGAAGCAGGGGTAAAGTTATGCAACTGGAGGCCGTAGAACTCCAGGAGCCCGCGGAGGAACGGATGGATTGGAAATCCAAGTCCCCTTAGTAAGTAAGGGACAAGGCATACCCGCTCCCCCTTGGACGGGTTGGGGAAGCTCTCCGCCTGCTCCCCGCCATTATAGGTGGCGAGCCCGGCTCGAACGGGAACCATATACGCTGGAGGGAGAAATCCATGGGTGTGTAACTCTACTAATTGGCTGTGAGGGACGGAACACTTCTTCCAATCGCCGGGCTTAGGGCTGCGGGAGCGAGAGGAGGAGCTGCGATGGCCGACCATGTTGGAATGGATTTTTGCCAAGCGCGCTCCGATGGATACTCGTTGTGGGAGGATGGTGTGATCTGGATCTAAGAATCCCCGTCTCTTTAATAGACGGTTTACTCACATGGCTAGGGTGGCAGATGTAAAAATGCCTTGGCTTCTCGCATTCGCTCGACGCGTGGAAGATAGCCATTATTAGGCGCGGAAGCCAAGGAGTGCAACATTTATGAGAAGCCGGACATTACTCAACAGGTACTCAGAATTTGGAGGACAACCCGCCTTGCAATGCCGAAGACAATCTGCGCGCCGGACTCATCGTCATTGAAGCCTGGTTCAGGGGCTACTGAGGGAGTCCTGGACTAGGGGGTCCTCGGACAGCCGGACTATATACTTCTGCCGGACTGTTGGACTATGAAGATACAAGATTCAAGACTTCGTCCCGTGTCCGGATGGGACTCTCCTTGGCGTGGAAGGCAAGCTTGGCAATACGGATATGTAGATCTCCTCCCTTGCAACCGACTCTGTGTAACCTTAGCCCCCTCCGGTGTCTATATAAACCGGAGGGTTTAGTCCGTAGGACAAGAACAATGATACCATAGGCTAGCTTCTAGGGTTTAGCCTCTACGATCTCGTGGTAGATCAACTCTTGTAATACTCATATCATCAAGATCAATCAAGCAGGAAGTAGGGTATTACCTCCATCGAGAGGGCCCGAACCTGGGTAAACATCGTGTCCCCCGCCTCCTGTTACCATCCGCCTTAGACGCACAGTTCGGGACCCCCTACCCGAGATCCACCGGTTTTGACACCGACAGCCCAAACCTGGGTAAACATTGTGTCCCTATTGTCCCTTGTTATAATCGATCCTTAGACACACATCTTGAGACCCCCTACTCGAGATCTGTCGGTTTTGACACCGACAGTTGCTACTAAGGATAAAACGACGGGGACTGATCTTATTGCTAGGTTTCGTTCTATCTACATCATGTCATCTTGCTTATTGCGTTACTATGTTTTTCATTCAACTTAACACCTTGAGATGCAATGTTGGATAGCAGTTTCGGAGTGGAGTAATAGTAGTAGATGCAGTTGGATTACGGTCCACTTGTCACGGACATGATGCCTATACAAGATTATGCCATGAGTAATCATAGTTATGAGTGTTGTTATCTGTCAATTCTCCAACAATAATTTGTTTACCATGCCACTATTTGCTTTTGAGAGAGAAGTCACTAGTGAACGTATGGCCCTCGGGTCCATTCTCTATTAATACTTGAGTTGCCCTATTTGCTCTTTTACTATTTTTGCTGCTTGCCATATTACTATCTATCACTATTTGCTTTTAACCTTGCAACTAGTAAGACGAGGGGATTGACAACCCCCTTGCCAAGTTGGGTATTTTGTTTGTGTGCGGATGATGTTCATCTTGCTAGCTTGTAGACGTTTGATTAAATCTCGATTCTTAACTAAGGAACACATTTTCTGCTGTTGTGTTACATCACCCTTTCTCTTCGAGGAAATCCAACAACTCCTACAGGAGTAGCATGTTCCTGTTTAAGATCTGTTCATGCTTATAAGTATTTGCTACCATTATGATGTGTTGTTTCTATATAAATTATGATGAAATGTTTTTGCTTATGACTATGCACTACTCAAGCTAATGTGTTACAAACATGGGTATTTTTACCCACAGGTACCAGTTTACCCTGTAAGGTGGCGGGTATGGGAAAAATTAATACCCATTGGAAGGTATGGGTACGGGTGACGGGTAAGCTCATGGGAGACGGGCAAGGGTATGGGTGGCTCCACCCGTACTAAAACCCGATGGGTGCCATCCCTAAGCATATCATGAAAACTAGCTACATTCTTTCTCAGACAAATTATCTAGAATACAGATCACAATGATGGAACAACGAAGAAGATAGGGAGCAAAAGGTGATGATGGCACCTCGTGTCCACCGGACCTCCTTTACGAGCATCGCCATCAGAAGCAACACCATGTCCTCGAAAGACGCTGCCCCTCGCCCCCTGCCGCTGTCGCACAATGAGCCCCCACATCAGAAGCACACGAGCATGTCCTCCCCGCACCACAACTCATGGCCTCGGAGTCGGTGAATAGAGCGCGGATGGAGGCGGCCTCATCCGCAACCCCGCTGTGCCGCCATCACGCCCGCTCTCCTCTGTACATGTGCTGCCTCCGTAAACTAATATAAGAGCGTTTAGATCATTACTTTAGTAATCTAAACGCTCTTATATTAGTTTACAGAGGGAGTAGAATCTGTAGAATCCGTAAGAAGGCGGCATAACTCAAGCACTAGTCGAGAAAATTAGGCACTGGTCGTGAGTTGAGTGTGTCGGGAAAATGGAGATGAGCTCGTTTGCCCCTCACACGAACGGTTTTTTTAGAAGACGTGGCACCACAGTAGATGCGCCCAGATCCGTGCAACCAGATCCGGCAGCGGTAAGTGCGTCCGCTGGGAAACACGGAAAAACCGAGGCCAACTAGTTAACATTTCCCATTTAGAATCTGTAGAATCCGTTAATAGGCTTCGTAACTCAAGTATTACTCGAGAAAATTAGGCACTGGTCGTGATCGTAAGTGAAGGATTAGGCACTGGTCGTGATCGTAAGTGAAGGAATTTCCCGTGGAAATGTACGCATATATTGTGGCATTTCCACACGATAAGAGGGAACCCATCCCGTTGCTCGTACTAGACCGCACGTAACGGAGCAACACGAAACGAAGCGAGCCATGCGGCCGAAAAAGAAGTCAAAGCCACATCCGCACCCGCCCTATAAAACACGCAGCACCGAGCCCCGAAGCACCCCATTCTCCACGTGGCCATCCGCGGTAAGCCGGACCCGGAGCGTGTGACACAACACACAGGTGACAGGAGCCGGGCCACTCCCTCTCCCTGCCAAGAAACCCACACCCACCACACCCGTCCTCTCCAAAATCCCCCAACCACCAGCCTCCTCCTCCTCCTCCTCCTCCCAGATCCGCCTCCCCGCCCCGCCCCCAGATCCCCCACGCAGGCGAGCGAACGCGCGCGCGCGCAGGCCCAGATCCGCCCGCCGCCCCGCCGGAGCAGCCATCCATGGCGAAGGAGGCCGGCGGCGAGGGGGCCATGTCGGAGTCGGTGCTGCGCAAGGTGCTCGTCTCCTACTGCTACGTCGCGGTGTGGATCTTCCTCTCCTTCACCGTCATCGTCTACAACAAGTACATCCTCGACCCCAAGATGTACAACTGGCCCTTCCCCATCTCGCTCACCATGGTGCACATGGCCTTCTGCTCCTCCCTCGCCGTCGCGCTCGTCCGCGTCTTCCGGGTCGTCGACCTCCCGTCCTCGCCCGCCATGACCACGCAGCTCTACACCAGCTCCGTCCTCCCCATCGGCGCGCTCTACTCGCTCTCCCTCTGGTTCTCCAACTCCGCCTACATCTACCTCTCCGTCTCCTTCATCCAGATGCTCAAGGCGCTCATGCCCGTCGCCGTCTACTCCATCGGGGTGCTCTTCAAGAAGGAGACCTTCCGCTCCTCCGCCATGCTCAACATGCTCTCCATCTCCTTCGGCGTCGCCATCGCCGCCTACGGCGAGGCCCGCTTCGACCTCCGCGGGGTCGCGCTCCAGCTAGCCGCCGTCGCCTTCGAGGCCACCAGGCTCGTCCTCATCCAGATCCTCCTCACCTCCAAGGGGATCTCGCTCAACCCCATCACCTCGCTCTACTACGTCGCGCCCTGCTGCCTGGGGTTCCTCTTCCTGCCCTGGGTCTTCGTCGAGCTGCCCAGGCTGCGCGCCGTCGGCATGTTCGAGCCCGACTTCTTCGTCTTCGGCACCAACTCCCTCTGCGCCTTCGCGCTCAACCTGGCCGTCTTCCTGCTCGTCGGCAAGACGTCGGCGCTCACCATGAACGTGGCCGGCGTGGTCAAGGACTGGCTGCTCATCGCCTTCTCCTGGTCCGTGATCCGGGACACGGTGACCCCGATCAACCTCTTCGGCTACGGGATCGCCTTCCTGGGCGTGGGCTACTACAACCACGTGAAGCTGCAGGCGCTCAAGGCCAAGGAGGCGCAGAAGAAGGTGGCGCAGGCGGACGAGGAGGCCGGCTCGCTGCTGCAGGAGCGCGACTCACGGCGGCGAGCGCAAGACCGAGACCCAGTCATCATAGAGCCGCTCATCTCATCCGATCCGATCCGATCCAACAACACCAACAGCACGCCCAATTTGGTTGGTTCTCTCAGTCCGGCGTAGCAGGTTCCCCGAAATGTGATCCTTACATGTTTGATGATGCAAAATCTGTTCATTTCTTGCCTTAATTTGTGGTAGGAAGGCAAATAAATACAGGAAACATGACAATTTTTGTGCCGGGCGTGTGAAAATACGATAGTTCTTAGCAGACAGTGCTACTACCAGTATCAAAAAAATTGTATTCCGTTGTCTATTGTATCATCATCATCTTTGTACCAGTACCAAGCATTCGCATTGCATCGAGTAAGTTGGTGCCGTAGAGATGTGGCGATCGAGCAGCAGCTAGTACTAATAAAAGATTCAATTTTCGAAACTGTCTCTTGAATCTTGATGTTTATTTACTCCTCCTCGCGCCTACTTTATGATGGGATGTTGGACGCGGGATCTGGTGCCATCACTGCTTGGGTAGATTTAAGTGAGTCTACGGTTGCTTTCGCACGGAACTGGACCCCAGTTCGGTGTGCTTTCGCGCCTTGTTTCCATTGGTAGGAGCTTGGATCCAGACGAATCGTGTAATTAAATTACTAGGTCCCTGCAACGCAAAGAAACAAAAAAGTTGATTACTGTACAGAGCATCTGCGCCCAGATCTACCTGCTGGAATGGAGGAAACACCGCTGTTACGGCCGCTAGTGACAGTTTTTCCAGTGTTTTCAATTGCTCAAGAGAGCCCCAGATCTGCTAATTAAGTGTAGGACTAGCGTAGTGCGGCTGAGGTGCCTCAATACATGTTCCATCATGCCATGTGCTGTGAATTAATCCTGCCGAGTACAGGCATGTGCACCGAGTCAATTTTCTTGTACTGGCGGTGCATCGTTCAATGTCTCAGATTCTTGCATTGCCTTCGACCTGCCGACAGTTGCACACTCGCACTACGGAATCAACCCTCGAGAGACACGTCATTATTCGGGCGTCTATATATCCAGGGATCCAGATCGGAGCTTTGTGTTTTTAACCTTTTCCATTCGCAATGGTGTAAATGTACGCTTATTTTGCTTTCAGTAACTCCAGAAAAACTAGAGTCAAAAAGCTCCAGCTTAAATGTACATGAAATGTGTATAGCTAGTGTCATGATAGTATATGATACTCCCTATTACGATCAATTTAAGCTAGCGGGAGGCGGATATTCGCAATGGATGTGTCGGTACCACCTGTCTCCACCGACGCTCGCAGCTCAGTAAGCGTTACTCGTACACGTGAACTCCAGCAGATGACCTAGCCGACATTGTTTTTGGCGTTTCGCAAATTCCCGGTCGCGTGAACTGCGGTGTGGTGAACGCCGTGCTTGCCGTTTCGCCAGGCCGCTCCTACTTCCTTGGCTGTGCGGCGTATTCACGACTGTGCGGTGCGGTGGTTAGAGCATCTCCAGCCGTTGGAGCCTCAGGATAATCGCCGGACCGAAAATTGCATGTTCTGGGAGGCAAAACGCTTCCGCCGGTGACTTCATGAATCCGTGTTCCCAGTCGTTGGCGTCCTCAGAAGAATCGCTAGGCACAAAGTGATTGGGTGGGCCAGGAAAAAGAATGCGTGGAGGAGTAGGATTGGCCGTTGCCTTCGCCGGCGCCCCCAGGAGCCCCCAGCATGCTGGGTTTGGGCTGGGTTTGCCGGCGCTAGTATGAGGTCTTGGGGGCGCTTGGGAGGCATGGCTGGGCTGTTTTTTGCCCCTTTTACGGTGCCGGCGCAGAGAAAGTGGCCCTGGGGGTGGCACTTGGGGAGGCGGCTGGAGATGCTCTTACACGCGCACCATGATGGGACCTCAATGCCTGGCCTGTGCTATCGAGTAGCGGACTACCTGCTCCTTCTCGTCCGAGTCCACCGGTCCACAACCCGGCCATCGCCGGAGGCTTTTATACTTCATATGTTGCAATGAATTTTCTCATTGATTTGTTGTGGCCAAGCTGGGTCAGTTGCATACCTCACATTTTTTTGGATGGACGGGTCCAAAATATTTCAACATTTTAGCACAATTTTAACTGATTGGGAGGAAAACATGTTTTGAGGATGTTGCATATATAGGATAAATAAAGGGACATTTACATTTATGCCCCTAATTTACGCCCACTCTCAGATTTACCCCTAACTTTTTATGTGCTCAAATTTGCCCCTAAAAAGTATTTTAGGTCGCAAGAATGCCCTTTCATTTGGTCAAAGTTGTTTGACCGAAACTTTGAAAATTCATATGAACTCAGAAGAATGCAAGATAAGATATCAAAATATTCATAAAAAATCACCTATATGCACATGTCATTTACATTCATGATAAAAATAGTCAAATTCCTCGCGTGGCTTGCTTTACAAAACAGGATTTGGATAGCTGGCCGGTTGGCCAAGAGGGGGTGGCCAATCTGTGGCCCTTGTCCTCTTTGCCGCAGGGGCCTGGAAACTGTCGAGCACCTCTTCTTTGGCTGCCACTACACGCTGCGACTATGGGGCTTGGTGAAGGACTGGCTTCAGCTGGTCAGCCTGGACGTTGCAGTTTGGGCGAACTATAGGAGTATCAAGGACTGGTGGTTCGACATGGTCGCCACCCAGAGGATCCATGGAAGGGCGATGTCTTCCCTCACTATGCTAGTTTGCAAGTCGATTTGGGACGAAAGGAATGCAAGGGTTTTTCGATGCAACTATGCTCCTCCAACCATGCTTCTTCGCACCATCCAGAAAGCGGCGATTCTTTAGGCAACCGCGGGGGCGAAACATTTGGGCCACATTCTACCGGGAGAGTAGTGCGAGTGTGTTATGCACCCCATGCTTGGGGCTTTTATTTTCTTGTCCTCTGTAACTTTGAAAGACCTTTTCCCTTTCTTAATTAATGAAAAGGGGCAAATCTTTTGCCCCACGTTTCAAAAAAAAAGATAAAAATAGTCATTGAAGCTTTTTAGGGTTTATAACATTAAAAAACTATTTAGGGTGAACGCAAATAAATGCACGTGTAGGCAATGAACGTAAATGACACGCGTATAGATCATATTTTTATGAACATTTTGATATCTTATTTCCATTCTTCCTAGTTCATATTAATTTGTTATGAATTTTTAGAGTTTTGGTCAAACAACTTTGACCAGCTAGAAGGGCATTCTCGTGACATAAAATGCTTTTTTAGGGGCAAATTTGAGCACATAAAAAAGATAGGGCTAAATTTGAGTAGTGATTCGAGTTAGGGGCACAAATGTGAATGTCTCTAGGATAAAACAAGACACATGACTCTTTTTTTAGAACAAGACACATAACTTTGGTTGTTGTTGTTGTAGTGGTGTGGTGAAGTAGAATCAATCCTTGAGGCAAATCACATGCACATGAGGCGGCTGATCGGGCACTGCCTCCACTAGACCAACAACTAGCACAAGCCAGGAAAGATTTGTTCACGAATGTATTACATATAAGAATCGAATACCACAGTTATCAATCTAACAAGATTTTTTCCACAGGAACTCCAAGAATTCATGGAACCAGACGTTGTACAGAAAACAGCAAGTTCATCAACCACACAACATGGTTTATGTGCACTTCCCGAATACCCAATGTTGTCAAATCATGAGCGGGTTTGCTAATAGGCACACACTATTTTGCCTCAACGTAGTCGGTTGCTTCCTCTCTGCTAGAAATTTGTTGGACCCCAAGTGTAAGGGTATGCAGTAAGCATCAATTTTCCTTAAATGACCCTATGGTTTATCGAACCAAGAAACTAAGCATCACAACCAATGATTAATACCTTCACACACAAATGTAAACTTCTTTGTGTCCCAAGAAGAACTAGTGAGGTTGTCAGTCTCACTAGCTTTGCTAGTTACAAAGGACTAAAACGGCAATGGGAACAAAAAAGGCTTTGTTCTCGTTGACAAGTTGACGAGAATGTAAAATCAAGAAATTTACAAAGCATTGACTAAGATTGAAAGCATTATGGAAGAAAGTGGGCCGGGGTCCATAGGTTCACTAGATGCCTCTCTCAAAAAGAAAATAAGGTATGATAAACAAACACAGTTGGGCAGCGATTAAATTATATTATTTATGAGTATGAATATTCATGGCATAATTAACGTATGAACATCACGTTTGTAAATCTATAGATCGTTATCCAACAGTCTCCATCCAAAACCGCAATTCAGCATGCATCTTAAAGTACTGAGTAAAAATGGAGTATTGCAATGAGTATGATGACATGAGATAAATTATATATTGTCTTCACCCTATGTTCAAAGGACAACTACACAACCATCTTTTTCCCAAAGCGGCAACAACACAAATACAAGCTTTTTCCACTTTCTGTCACTGCGGTAGCTTACTTGCACGGTTGAACCCAATTATCATGCACAACTCCTTCTAAAGATCAAGCCCCAAACTTGGCCAAAGAAGGAGAGAATGGATTGGAGAGCCTATATAAATAAGAATTATACAGCAAAGAAACCAAATAGGTCTAAAAAAGTTTCATGAATAAGTTTGATCAAAAAGTGACAATTCATCATATCCAACAAACACAACATTAGATTATATCAGATGGATCACAATCATGTAGATAGCTCATGTGATCTTTGTATTTAGAAGCAAGAGGGAGAGAACATCTAGCTACTGCTACAGACTCAAAGTCCAAACAAAACTACGCATGAGCGATCATGATGGCTTTCAACTTGATGGAGATGGCTACCGTGAAGAATCTCCCCTGACAAATTTCCAAAAAAAATCTCCAGATTTGATCGTGAATAAACAAAGGTGCGCAGCGGCAAAAAAATTCTGATTGAAAAGTCCCGAGAGTTTACGGAAGTATATGAAGGCACGGGGACCGAGTGAAGGTAAACCGGAGCAACAGGGGGACCACGCGGCAGTCCCACGCGCCCCTTGACGCGTGGGGGCCTACCCTATGTCAGTTACCCCCGGAAGTTCATAAAATGTTCGTGAATTAAAAAATATACATGAATTGATAAAATATTGGCAAACTTCAATTTTTTCACAATTTTCAAAAAATAATGGAATTAAAATATATTCATGCATTTAAAATGCATACACCAATTATAAAAGTATTCGCAGATAGAAAAAATGTCACATAGTTGTTAAACGATCATTAATTTAAAAAATGTTCATTGCCTATTCACAAAATATTTTTCTGGTATTTACAAAAATGTTTGTCTTGTATTGGAAAAAGTTTCATCACGTATTCAAAATATGTTCGTCATGTATTGAACAAATTTGTTTATGCTTATTAGTACAATTGTTGCCAGTTTATTTTGAGAATTTTCATTTCCTATTTGGAAAAACGGGTAATGAAAAAAGTCCATCACATACTGGATTTTTTTTCATAATGTACTGAAAACTATTCATCACGTATTTGGAAAATCTTTGTCACATACCAAAAAATTGCTCGCTGTATATTAAAAAATGTTCATTCGTATGCAAAAATGGTTGTATTGCTATTATAAGAAATATTGTGTATAAAACGTGTAACTTGTGAGTGTAATTTTGTAAAGTGTTCATGCATTTGAAAATAATTGTTATAATTTTGAGAAAACATTCACACATTTTGAATATAATGGGCATGTACAAAAGTGCTCGTGCACCTTTATTTAAAAATAGTTTATTTTCAAAAACTGATGGCATATTTGAAAAATGTCAGTGTATTTATAAAAGAGAAAAACAAAGAATATAGAATAAAAATATAAAAGTAAGAAAGAGAAAAAACAGAAACATGAAAAAAAGACTTGGAAAACTGAAAAAGAAAGAATAAAATAAAGACCGGGCATAGGACTACAAGAAAACCTGTAGATAAAACCGGACAACAGAACCATCTGCAGAATAATCGCAAAAAATTACAAATTTGGGCCTGCCCTGTAGGCGAGTTCGATTTACAACTGGCAGCAGGAGGGATTTAGCTTTTGCGAGAGATTGATGCTAGACGCTTTCGGGGCACCAGTCTCCCTGGAGCAACTACGTGAGAAGTACTCATTGCGGGGCTCTTGCGAGGGTCATTAGCGCGTCACTTTGCGTGCTCCTACCTACTGTCACGTGTCGCATGTTGGGCACTTCTTTGACATTTTTATTTTCTTATTTTTCTGTAGGTGGTTCTGGGTTTTAGATGTTTTTCAGCTTTTGCCCAGTTTTTCATAAGTTTCTGGAAAAAAAAGATCTTTTTTGCGTGAAAAAATGTTTTTTGTTTCTTTCGCGAGAGGCAAAGATTTACTTCTCGTGAAGGCATAGATTTGCTTCGTCCAGAGGCATAGCTGTGGCACTCGGAAAAAGGAAAAAAAAAACGTGTTTTTTGCTTCCACTAAAAGCATAGACTTACTTCTCATGGAGGCACATATTTACTTATGCGAGAGGCATAGATGTGCCTCTCAAAAAAGGAAAAAAGCACGTTTTTTTGCTTCTGTGAGATGCACAGTTTTACATCATGCGCAGATTTGCTTCCACGAGAGGCACCGCCATGCCTCTCGGGAAAAAAAATAATTTTTTTTCTCGAGAGGAACATATTTACTTCTCGAGTAGGCACACATTTGCTTCCGCGACAGGCACAGTTGTGCCTCTCGAAAAAATAATTAATTTCTTCCTTGCGCGAGAGGCACATATTTACTTCTCGTGGAGGGACACATTTGCTCCCGCCAGAAGCACAAGGAAAAGAAAACATGTTTTTTCCTTCCGCGAGATACATAGATTTGCTTCTAGTGCGGGCACAGATTTGCTTTTGTGAGTGACACAGTCGCGCCTCTTTGGAAAAGGAAAAAAAGCGGAAAAAATCATGCTTTTGGTTCGGTTTTTTCCAAGAAATAAAAAGTTCGGCGAAACCTATCAACATCATGAGATCTAGTATTTAAGATCTCGACATTGTTAGAATTAATGGGCTAGGCCCATAGCAATTTCTGAAATCTCAAAGCCCATGTGTAAAATGGCAAGTGGTGGTGCTAAGTTTAGTCCCACCTTGGAAGTTGAAGAAAGAGTTGGACCTCTTTATATAGTGGATTCTCTCCACCACTCTAAGTGGTGTGTGAGAAGAGAAAGGGAAAACCACACGCGCGCGCTCGCTCGCCTCGCCTGGCCTGGCCGGGCCGTGGCGAGGCGAGGCGTACATAATGGTCCGCCGAAATCCGGTCCGTCTCCTTGCAGGAGCGCAGCTTCCTTTTGCCGTTTTATTTTTATGTCTTGGCAGACAAGTTTTTGATTTCTTGTCCGGTAAGTATACGAATTAGAAACCGAATCGGTTTGGGATTGTGGTCGCGACACAATACCGCCTCTGGTCCTAATATATATACAGCTACTGGCTGCGGCCAGAGACACACCGAAAAACACCTAGGGTTTTGCCTCATCTCACAACTTGCGCCGGTTTGGGATGGTGGTGGCGCAGTGTCATGGAGGTCTTGCAAGCAAACCATATTGACGAGGTCAACCATGGAAGCAGAATTAACTGCTTTGGACACAGCTACTGTTGAGGCAGAATGGCTGCGTGAGCTCTTGATGGACTTGCCGGTTGTTGAAAAACCTGTACCGGCTATTCTTATGAATTGTGATAACCAAACGGTTATCGCTAAAGTGAACAATTCTAAAGATAATGCAAAGTCATCAAGACACGTGAAAAGACGTTTGAAGTCTGTCAGGAAGTTGAGAAACTCCGGAGTAATAACTGTTACATATATACAAACAGACAAAAACCTGGCAGATCCCTTTACAAAGTGACTATCACGAAATGTGATAGATATTGCATCGAGGGAGATGGGTATGAGACCCATAGATGTTACACCATAGTAGTAACCCAACCTTTGTGATCGGAGATCCCGTGAATTAGGATCTGGGAAGAGCAAGCTATTGGTTAACTGAGGAGAGTAATAACTTATGATCGTCTCCAAGTGATGATGCAAAACTCTCAGAGCTGTAAGGCTCAGATCTGTAAGGCAGGTTGGCAACATGCCTTAATGTGGTTCTATTGGCTATAATTAGCAAAGATGATGTCCTACAGAGCAGTCTTGAAAGAACACACCTATATGAGTTCTGACTATAAACGTCGCAGTCTATGAGATTTGGGTGATCTCTAGTAAGCTCACGAAGAGACCAGGGAGTATGACGTATAACTCCAAACCGCGGGGTAGCCTACTGGCGGTCAGGTACTGGTTAAGACTTTGAGTGAAACCTGTTCACACAAAACTAGCAATTCAAGGCATAGTCCATTGTCAAGTTGTGAATGGATGTAGCTTAAAGTTCTAGGCAGAAGTTCAACTTAACAGTTTCTGCTGAAACACCGGTATATTAAACAAGTGGTGAGAGAAGGCAAATCTCTAAATGGGTATTTGAGATCTGATGGGGGATTGTTAGAATTAATGGGCTAGGCCCATAGCAATTTCTGAAATCTCAAAGCCCATGTGTAAAATGGCAAGTGGTGGTGCTAAGTTTAGTCCCACCTTGAAAGTTGAAGAAGAGTTGGACCTCTTTATATAGTGGATTCTCTCCACCACTCTAAGTGGTGTGTGAGAAGAGAAAGGGAAAACCACACGCGCGCGCTCGCTCGCCTCGCCTCGCCTGGCCTGGCCGGGCCGGGCCGTGGCGTGGCGTGGCGTGGCGAGGCGAGGCGAGGCGTACATGCGACATGCGCGTGAATGGTCCGCCGAAATCCGGTCCGTCTCCTTGCAGGAGCGCTCCTTTTTCCGTTTTATTTTTATGTCTTGGCAGATAAGTTTTTGATTTCTTGTCCGGTAAGTATACGAATTAGAAACCGAGTCGGTTTGGGATTGTGGTCGCGACACAATACCGCCTCTGGTCCTAATATATATACAGCTACCGGCTGCGGCCAGAGACACACCGAAAAACACCTAGGGTTTTGCCTCATCTCACAACTTGCGCCGGTTTGGGATGGTGGTGGCGCAGTGTCATGGAGGTCTTGCAAGCAAACCATATTGACGAGGTCAACCATGGAAGCAGAATTAACTGCTTTGGACACAGCTACTGTTGAGGCAGAATGGCTGCGTGAGCTCTTGATGGACTTGCCGGTTGTTGAAAAACCTGTACCGGCTATTCTTATGAATTGTGATAACCAAACGGTTATCGCTAAAGTGAACAATTCTAAAGATAATGCAAAGTCATCAAGACACGTGAAAAGACGTTTGAAGTCTGTCAGGAAGTTGAGAAACTCCGGAGTAATAACTGTTACATATATACAAACAGACAAAAACCTGGCAGATCCCTTTACAAAGGGACTATCACGAAATGTGATAGATATTGCATCGAGGGAGATGGGTATGAGACCCATAGATGTTACACCATAGTAGTAACCCAACCTTTGTGATCGGAGATCCCGTGAATTAGGATCTGGGAAGAACAAGCTATTGGTTAACTGAGGAGAGTAATAACTTATGATCGTCTCCAAGTGAAGATGCAAAACTCTCAGAGCTGTAAGACTCAGATCTGTAAGGCAGGTTGGCAACATGCCTTAATGTGGTTCTATTGGCTATAATTAGCAAAGATGCTGTCCTACAGAGCAGTCTTGAAAGAACACACCTATATGAGTTCTGACTGTAAACGTTGCAGTCTATGAGATTTGGGTGATCTCTAGTAAGCTCACGAAGAGACCAGGGAGTATGACGTATAAGCTCCAAACCGCGGGGTAGCCTACTGGCGGTCAGGTACTGGTTAAGACTTTGAGTGAAACCTGTTCACACAAAACTAGCAATTCAAGGCATAGTCCATTGTCAAGTTGTGAATGGATGTAGCTTAAAGTTCTAGGCAGAAGTTCAACTTAACAGTCTCTGCTGAAACACTGGTATATTAAACAAGTGGTGAGAGAAGGCAAATCTCTAAATGGGTATTTGAGATCTGGTGGGGGATTGTTAGAATTAATGGGCTAGGCCCATAGCAATTTTTGAAATCTCAAAGCCCATGTGTAAAATGGCAAGTGGTGGTGCTAAGTTTAGTCCCACCTTGGAAGTTGAAGAAGAGTTGGACCTCTTTATATAGTGGATTCTCTCCACCACTCTAAGTGGTGTGTGAGAAGAGAAAGGGAAAACCACACGCGCGCTCTCGCTCGCCTCGCCTCGCCTGGCCTGGCCTGGCCTGGCCGGGCCGTGGCGTGGCGTGGCGAGGCGAGGCGAGGCGGCGCGTACATGCGACATGCGCGTGAATGGTCCGCCGAAATCCGGTCCGTCTCCTTGCAGGAGCGCAGCTTCCTTTTGCCGTTTTATTTTTATGTCTTGGCAGACAAGTTTTTGATTTCTTGTCCGGTAAGTATACGAATTAGAAACCGAGTCGGTTTGGGATTGTGGTCGCGACACAATACCGCCTCTGGTCCTAATATATATACAGCTACCGGCTGCGGCCAGAGACACACCGAAAAACACCTAGGGTTTTGCCTCATCTCACAACTTGCGCCGCCATCGTAGTCTACTCCATCCCAAACGCCGGCGTGCATCGGCGCGTGGGAGAGCAGGTCTCCGGAACCGTTCATCTTTGCGATCCTGCACCGGGAGAGGACGAATTAGGTTTTTGGGAAGCGCTGTGCGCGACTGCTCAAATTCTTCATCACGGGTCGTCTTCCGTCCAAGTCGGGCGGTGCTACTCATCGTCGTATTCATCGCCGTCAGCAGCAGATCGTCGCCAACATCGTCATCAACACTGTCGCACCCATAATAGCTAACGATCAGTACGTCCAACATCCTCTGTTCATGTCTGTTTCTACAGCTATTGTTACGTGTTTGCTGCTGTTATGCATGTCTTGCTGTTCTTCTAGTTTGCTAGATTATTGCATGCTAGTATCTCTTCTAGTCATGAATTATTTACTGGAATTAATCATGAACTTGCCTAATATTCCAACAATCCAAAAACCTAATTCTAGGCAATTTCCTGAGTTAACTATGGCTGGATTCGCTGATGCACTGAGGCCGGATAAGTTTACCGGTGTGCACTTTAAGAGGTGGCAGGTGAAGACCACGCTCTGGCTTACTGCTCTGAAAGTTTTCCACGCTAGTGTTGGTGCTCCAGAGGGAATGACCGACGAAGATCGGAGAAAATTCCAGGAAGCCAATACTATGTTTGTGGGATGCATTCTGAGTGTTCTTGCTGACCGTCTGTGTGATGTGTACATGCACATAAACGACGGAAAAATTCTGTGGGATGCACTGAATGCAAAATTCGGTGCAACAGATGCAGGCAGTGAACTGTACATCATGGAGAGTTTTCATGACTACAAGATGGTGAATAACCGTTCTGTGGTTGAACAAGCTCATGAGATACAGTGCATTGTGAAGGAACTTGAACTCCTTAAATGTGTTCTACCCGACAAATTCGTGGCTGGGTGCATGATTGCAAAATTGCCTCCTTCATGGAGGAATTTCGCCACAACTCTGAAGCATAAGAGACAGGAGATATCAGTTGAAAATCTGAGTGCATCTCTTGATGTTGAACAAAAAGCTCGGGCTAAAGATACCACTGAAAAAGGAGGTGAGGTTCAGCCTACTGCTAACATGGTGCAGAGGTACCCACAGAACAAGAACAAAGGGAAGAACAAACCTGTTTTCAACAAGCCTACCAAGACTACTACCTTCAAGAAGAAGAAGTTCAACAAGGCTGAGCTAGAGTGCTACGCCTGTGGGAAGCCTGGACACTTTTCCAAGGAATGCCCTGAACGTGCAGACCGCAGAGGGAAAACAAGCTCCAAGACTGTCAACATGGTGACCGCTAGCAATACTGATGGGTATGGTAATTTACCTATTGTGCTTTCAGTATTTCAATCATCTTCGTGGTGGATTGATTCGGGTGCTAACGTTCATGTGTGTGCTGACATCTCCCTGTTTACTTCTTATCAGGTCGCAAGGGATTCTTCCATCCTAATGGGGAATGGGTCACATGCTTCTGTTCGTGGCATTGGCACGGTGGATCTGAAGTTTACTTCGGGAAAGATCGTGCAACTAAGGAACGTGCAGCATGTCCCTACAATGAACAAGAATCTAGTTAGCGGCTCCCTTCTATGTCGAGATGGATTTAAGGTAGTTTTAGAGTCCAATAAAGTAATCGTGTCAAGATTTGGACAATTTATAGGAAAAGGCTATGAGTGCGGAGGCTTGTTCCGCTTTTCTCTTTCAGATTTTTGCAATAAGTCAATAAACCAAATTTGTGCTAATGTTAATGATGATGCGAGTATTTGGCACTCTCGTTTATGTCATATTAATTTTGGTTTAATGTCTCGGCTATCCAGCATGAGTTTAATTCCGAACTTCACAGTTGTCAAAGGTTCTAAGTGCCATAGTTGTGTGCAATCTAAGCAACCTCGAAAGCCTCATAAGGCTGCCGAGGAGAGAAACTTGGCACCTCTAGAACTCATACATTCTGATCTTTGTGAGATGAATGGTGTGTTGACAAAAGGTGGAAAGAGATATTTCATGACTTTGATTGATGATGCGACTAGATTTTGCTATGTTTATTTGTTGCAAACTAAAGATGAAGCATTAGACTACTTCAAAATCTATAAAGCTGAAGTTGAAAATCAACTAGAGAGAAAGATCAAGCGTCTTAGGTCCGATCGTGGTGGAGAGTATTTTCCAAAAGTTTTTGATGAATTTTGTGAGGAACATGGTATTATTCATGAGAGGACGCCTCCCTATTCACCTCAATCAAATGGAGTGGCCGAGAGGAAAAACCGCACATTGACTGACTTGGTGAATGCCATGTTAGACACTGCTGTTTTATCTAAGGCATGGTGGGGGGAGGCTCTATTGACTTCATGTCATGTCCTGAATAGAGTTCCCAACAATAATAAAGAGAAAACCCCTTATGAGGAGTGGGTTGGGAGAAAACCATCACTTTCTTATTTGCGCACTTGGGGATGTTTGGCAAAGGTCAATATTCCTATTCCTAAGAAACGCAAACTTGGACCAAAGACAGTGGATTGTGTCTTTCTAGGGTATGCTCAACGGAGCATTGCTTATAGGTTTTTAGTGGTAAAATCTGAAGTACCTGATATGCATGTTGATACTATAATGGAATCTCGTGATGCAACATTTTTTGAGAACATATTTCCTATGAAAGATATGCATAGCATTGCTAGATTTTCTTCTGAGATAATTCCTGAATCTAGTACAACTGATGAATATTTCGAACAATCACATGAGGAAGTCCTTGAGAAGGATAACAATGAAGTTCCTAGAAGGAACAAGAGACAAAGGATTGCAAAATCCTTTGGTGATGATTTCATTGTATACCTTGTGGACAACACACCCAAGACGATTGCAGAAGCATATGCATCTCCGGATGTAGATGATTGGAAAGAAGCTGTTCATAATGAGATGGACTCAATTCTTTCTAATGGAACTTGGGAACTAACTGATAGACCATATGGTTGTAAACCTGTGGGCTGTAAGTGGGTGTTCAAAAAGAAGCTAAAGCCTGATGGTACTATTGATAAGTACAAGGCGCGGCTAGTGGCCAAGGGCTACACTCAGAAAGAAGGCGAAGATTACTTTGACACCTATTCACCCGTTGCTAGAATGACCACCATTCGAGTGTTACTTTCCTTGGCTGCCTCTTATGGTCTTATCATTCATCAAATGGATGTAAAGACAGCTTTTCTCAATGGAGAGTTGGAAGAGGAGATCTATATGGATCAGCCTGACGGGTTTGTGGTAAAGGGTGAAGAGAGAAAGGTGTGCAAGTTGTTAAAATCTTTGTATGGTCTGAAATAGGCACCTAAGCAATGGCATGAGAAGTTTGAAAGAACTCTGACTTCTGCAGGATTTGTCATTAACGAGGCTGATAGGTGTGTTTACTATCGCCATGGTGGGGGCAATAGTGTCATATTATGTTTGTATGTGGACGACATACTGATCTTTGGTACAAACATTAATGCAATTAATGAGGTCAAGTCTTTTCTATCAAAAAGTTTTGACATGAAAGATCTGGGAGAAGCCGATGTAATTCTAAACATCAAACTTATTAAGGATGAGAGTGGGATTACATTAACGCAATCCCACTATGTTGAGAAGGTCTTGAACCGATTCGGTTTTATGGATAGCAAGCCTTCTCCAACACCTTATGATCCCAGCGTGACACTCAGAAAGAACAAGAAAGAAACGAGAGATCAATTAAGATACTCTCAAATTGTCGGTTCACTCATGTACTTAGCTAGCGCTACAAGACCAGATATCTCTTTTGCTGTGAGCAAACTGAGTAGGTTCATGTCCAACCCGGGTGATGATCATTGGCATGCACTAGAAAGGGTCTTGCGCTATCTGAGAGGTACTATGAGTTACGGAATTACTTATTCAAGGCATCCTGCTGTGCTAGAAGGATATAGTGATTCAAATTGGATCTCCGATGTTGATGTACTTTACGCAACAAGTGGGTATGTATTTACTCATGGTGGTGGCGCAGTGTCATGGAGGTCTTGCAAGCAAACCATATTGACGAGGTCAACTATGGAAGCAGAATTAACTGCTTTGGACACAGCTACTGTTGAGGCAGAATGGCTGCGTGAGCTCTTGATGGACTTGCCGGTTGTTGAAAAACCTGTACCGGCTATTCTTATGAATTGTGATAACCAAACGGTTATCGCTAAAGTGAACAATTCTAAAGATAATGCAAAGTCATCAAGACACGTGAAAAGACGTTTGAAGTCTGTCAGGAAGTTGAGAAACTCCGGAGTAATAACTGTTACATATATACAAACAGACAAAAACCTGGCAGATCCCTTTACAAAGTGACTATCACGAAATGTGATAGATATTGCATCGAGGGAGATGGGTATGAGACCCATAGATGTTACACCATAGTAGTAACCCAACCTTTGTGATCGGAGATCCCGTGAATTAGGATCTGGGAAGAACAAGCTATTGGTTAACTGAGGAGAGTAATAACTTATGATCGTCTCCAAGTGAAGATGCAAAACTCTCAGAGCTGTAAGGCTCAGATCTGTAAGGCAGGTTGGCAACATGCCTTAATGTGGTTCTATTGGCTATAATTAGCAAAGATGCTGTCCTACAGAGCAGTCTATGAGATTTGGGTGATCTCTAGTAAGCTCACGAAGAGACCAGGGAGTATGACGTATAACTCCAAACCGCGGGGTAGCCTACTGGCGGTCAGGTACTGGTTAAGACTTTGAGTGAAACCTGTTCACACAAAACTAGCAATTCAAGGCATAGTCCATTGTCAAGTTGTGAATGAATGTAGCTTAAAGTTCTAGGCAGAAGTTCAACTTAACAGTCTCTGCTGAAACACTGGTATATTAAACAAGTGGTGAGAGAAGGCAAATCTCTAAATGGGTATTTGAGATCTGGTGGGGGATTGTTAGAATTAATGGGCTAGGCCCATAGCAATTTTTGAAATCTCAAAGCCCATGTGTAAAATGGCAAGTGGTGGTGCTAAGTTTAGTCCCACCTTGGAAGTTGAAGAAGAGTTGGACCTCTTTATATAGTGGATTCTCTCCACCACTCTAAGTGGTGTGTGAGAAGAGAAAGGGAAAACCACACGCGCGCGCTCGCTCGCCTCGCCTCGCCTGGCCTGGCCTGGCCGGGCCGGGCCGTGCCGTGGCGAGGCGAGGCGACGCGTACATGCGACATGCGCGTGAATGGTCCGCCGAAATCCGGTCCGTCTCCTTGCAGGAGCGCAGCTTCCTTTTGCCGTTTTATTTTTATGTCTTGGCAGACAAGTTTTTGATTTCTTGTCCGGTAAGTATACGAATTAGAAACCGAGTCGGTTTGGGATTGTGGTCGCGACACAATACCGCCTCTGGTCCTAATATATATACAGCTACCGGCTGCGGCCAGAGACACACCGAAAAACACCTAGGGTTTTGCCTCATCTCACAACTTGCGCCGCCATCGTAGTCTACTCCATCCCAAACGCCGGCGTGCATCGGCGCGTGGGAGAGCAGGTCTCCGGAACCGTTCGTCTTTGCGATCCTGCACCGGGAGAGGACGAATTAGGTTTTTGGGAAGCGCTGTGCGCGACTGCTCAAATTCGTCATCACGGGTCGTCTTCCGTCCAAGTCGGGCGGTGCTACTCATCGTCGTATTCATCGCCGTCAGCAGCAGATCGTCGCCAACATCGTCATCAACACTGTCGCACCCATAATAGCTAACGATCAGTACGTCCAACATCCTTTGTTCATGTCTGTTTCTACAGCTATTGTTATGTGTTTGCTGCTGTTATGCATGTCTTGCTGTTCTTCTAGTTTGCTAGATTATTGCATGCTAGTATCTCTTCTAGTCATGATTTATTTACTGGAATTAATCATGAACTTGCCTAATATTCCAACAATCCAAAAACCTAATTGTAGGCAATTTCCTGAGTTAACTATGGCTGGATTTGCTGATGCACTGAGGCCGGATAAGTTTACCGGTGTGCACTTTAAGAGGTGGCAGGTGAAGACCACGCTCTGGCTTACTGCTCTGAAAGTTTTCCACGCTAGTGTTGGTGCTCCAGAGGGAATAACCGACGAAGATCGGAGAAAATTCCAGGAAGCCAATACTATGTTTGTGGGATGCATTCTGAGTGTTCTTGCTGACCGTCTGTGTGATGTGTACATGCACATAAACGTCGGAAAAATTCTGTGGGATGCACTGAATGCAAAATTCGGTGCAACAGATGCAGGCAGTGAACTGTACATCATGGAGAGTTTTCATGACTACAAGATGGTGAATAACCGTTCTGTGGTTGAACAAGCTCATGAGATACAGTGCATTGTGAAGGAACTTGAACTCCTTAAATGTGTTCTACCCGACAAATTCGTGGCTGGGTGCATGATTGCAAAGTTGCCTCCTTCATGGAGGAATTTCGCCACAACTCTGAAGCATAAGAGACAGGAGATATCAGTTGAAAATCTGATTGCATCTCTTGATGTTGAAGAAAAAGCTCGGGCTAAAGATACCACTGAAAAAGGAGGTGAGGTTCAGCCTACTGCTAACATGGTGCAGAGGTACCCACAGAACAAGAACAAAGGGAAGAACAAACCTGTTTTCAACAAGCCTACCAAGACTACTACCTTCAAGAAGAAGAAGTTCAACAAGGCTGAGCTAGAGTGCTACGCCCGTGGGAAGCCTGGACACTTTTCCAAGGAATGCCCTGAACGTGCAGACCGCAGAGGGAAAACAAGCTCCAAGACTGTCAACATGGTGACCGCTAGCAATACTGATGGGTATGGTAATTTACCTATTGTGCTTTCAGTATTTCAATCATCTTCGTGGTGGATTGATTCGGGTGCTAACGTTCATGTGTGTGCTGACATCTCCCTGTTTACTTCTTATCAGGTCGCAAGGGATTCTTCCGTCCTAATGGGGAATGGGTCACATGCTTTTGTTCGTGGCATTGGCACGGTGGATCTGAAGTTTACTTCGGGAAAGATCGTGCAACTAAGGAACGTGCAGCATGTCCCTACTATGAACAAGAATCTAGTTAGCGGCTCCCTTCTATGTCGAGATGGATTTAAGGTAGTTTTAGAGTCCAATAAAGTAATCGTGTCAAGATTTGGACAATTTATAGGAAAAGGCTATGAGTGCGGAGGCTTGTTCCGCTTTTCTCTTTCAGATTTTTGCAATAAGTCAATAAACCAAATTTGTGCTAATGTTAATGATGATGCAAGTATTTGGCACTCTCGTTTATGTCATATTAATTTTGGTTTAATGTCTCGGCTATCCAGCATGAGTTTAATTCCGAACTTCACAGTTGCCAAAGGTTCTAAGTGCCATAGTTGTGTGCAATCTAAGCAACCTCGAAAGCCTCATAAGGCTGCCGAGGAGAGAAACTTGGCACCTCTAGAACTCATACATTCTGATCTTTGTGAGATGAATGGTGTGTTGACAAAAGGTGGAAAGAGATATTTCATGACTCTGATTGATGATGCGACTAGATTTTGCTATGTTTATTTGTTGCAAACTAAAGATGAAGCATTAGACTACTTTAAAATCTATAAAGCTGAAGTTGAAAATCAACTAGAGAGAAAGATCAAGCGTCTTAGGTCCGATCGTGGTGGAGAGTATTTTCCAAAAGTTTTTGATGAATTTTGTGAGGAACATGGTATTATTCATGAGAGGACGCCTCCCTATTCACCTCAATCAAATGGAGTGGCCGAGAGGTAAAACCGCACATTGACTGACTTGGTGAATGCCATGTTAGACACTGCTGGTTTATCTAAGGCATGGTGGGGGGAGGCTCTATTGACTTCATGTCATGTCCTGAATAGAGTTCCCAACAATAATAAAGAGAAAACCCCTTATGAGGAGTGGGTTGGGAGAAAACCATCACTTTCTTATTTGCGCACTTGGGGATGTTTGGCAAAGGTCAATATTCCTATTCCTAAGAAACGAAACTTGGACCAAAGACAGTGGATTGTGTCTTTCTAGGGTATGCTCAACGGAGCATTGCTTATAGGTTTTTAGTGGTAAAATCTGAAGTACCTGATATGCATGTTGATACTATAATAGAATCTCGTGATGCAACATTTTTTGAGAACATATTTCCTATGAAAGATATGCATAGCATTGCTAGATTTCCTTCTGAGATAATTCCTGAATCTAGTACAACTGATGAATATTTCGAACAATCACATGAGGAAGTCCTTGAGAAGGATAACAATGAAGTTCCTAGAAGGAACAAGAGACAAAGGATTGCAAAATCCTTTGGTGATGATTTCATTGTATACCTTGTGGACGGCACACCCAAGACGATTGCAGAAGCATATGCATCTCCGGATGTAGATGATTGGAAAGAAGCTGTTCATAATGAGATGGACTCAATTCTTTCTAATGGAACTTGGGAACTAACTGATAGACCATATGGTTGTAAACCTGTGGGCTGTAAGTGGGTGTTCAAAAAGAAGCTAAAGCCTGATGGTACTATTGATAAGTACAAGGCGCGGCTAGTGGCCAAGGGCTACACTCAGAAAGAAGGCGAAGATTACTTTGACACCTATTCACCCGTTGCTAGAATGACCACCATTCGAGTGTTACTTTCCTTGGCTGCCTCTTAGGGTCTTATCATTCATCAAATGGATGTAAAGACAGCTTTTCTCAATGGAGAGTTGGAAGAGGAGATCTATATGGATCAGCCTGACGGGTTTGTGTTAAAGGGTGAAGAGAGAAAGGTGTGCAAGTTGTTAAAATCTTTGTATGGTCTGAAACAGGCACCTAAGCAATGGCAGGAGAAGTTTGAAAGAACTCTGACTTCTGCAGGATTTGTCATTAACGAGGCTGATAGGTGTGTTTACTATCGCCATGGTGGGGGCAATAGTGTCATATCATGTTTGTATGTGGACGACATACTGATCTTTGGTACAAACATTAATGCAATTAATGAGGTCAAGTCTTTTCTATCAAAAAGTTTTGACATGAAAGATCTGGGAGAAGTCGATGTAATTCTAAACATCAAACTTATTAAGGATGAGAGTGGGATTACATTAACGCAATCTCACTATGTTGAGAAGGTCTTGCACCGATTCGGTTTTATGGATAGCAAGCCTTCTCCAACACCTTATGATCCCAGCGTGACACTCAGAAAGAACAAGAAAGAAACGAGAGATCAATTAAGATACTCTCAAATTGTCGGTTCACTCATGTACTTAGCTAGCGCTACAAGACCAGATATCTCTTTTGCTGTGAGCAAACTGAGTAGGTTCATGTCCAACCCGGGTGATGATCATTGGCATGCACTAGAAAGGGTCTTGCACTATCTGAGAGGTACTATGAGTTACGGAATTACTTATTCAGGGCATCCTGCTGTGCTAGAAGGATATAGTGATTCAAATTGGATCTCCGATGTTGATGTACTTTACGCAACAAGTGGGTATGTATTTACTCATGGTGGTGGCGCAGTGTCATGGAGGTCTTGCAAGCAAACCATATTGACGAGGTCAACTATGGAAGCAGAATTAACTGCTTTGGACACAGCTACTGTTGAGGCAGAATGGCTGCGTGAGCTCTTGATGGACTTACCGGTTGTTGAAAAACCTGTACCGGCTATTCTTATGAATTGTGATAACCAAACGGTTATCGCTAAAGTGAACAATTCTAAAGATAATGCAAAGTCATCAAGACACGTGAAAAGACGTTTGAAGTCTGTCAGGAAGTTGAGAAACTCCGGAGTAATAACTGTTACGTATATACAAACAGACAAAAACCTGGCAGATCCCTTTACAAAGGGACTATCACGAAATGTGATAGATATTGCATCGAGGGAGATGGGTATGAGACCCATAGATGTTACACCATAGTAGTAACCCAACCTTTGTGATCGGAGATCCCATGAATTAGGATCTGGGAAGAACAAGCTATTGGTTAACTGAGGAGAGTAATAACTTATGATCGTCTCCAAGTGAAGATGCAAAACTCTCAGAGCTGTAAGGCTCAGATCTGTAAGGCAGGTTGGCAACATGCCTTAATGTGGTTCTATTGGCTATAATTAGCAAAGATGCTGTCCTACAGAGCAGTCTTGAAAGAACACACCTATATGAGTTGTGACTGTAAACGTCGCAGTCTATGAGATTTGGGTGATCTCTAGTAAGCTCACGAAGAGACCAGGGAGTATGACGTATAAGCTCCAAACCGCGGGGTAGCCTACTGGCGGTCAGGTACTGGTTAAGACTTTGAGTGAAACCTGTTCACACAAAACTAGCAATTCAAGGCATAGTCCATTGTCAAGTTGTGAATGGATGTAGCTTAAAGTTCTAGGCAGAAGTTCAACTTAACAGTCTCTGCTGAAACACTGGTATATTAAACAAGTGGTGAGAGAAGGCAAATCTCTAAATGGGTATTTGAGATCTGGTGGGGGATTGTTAGAATTAATGGGCTAGGCCCATAGCAATTTCTGAAATCTCAAAGCCCATGTGTAAAATGGCAAGTGGTGGTGCTAAGTTTAGTCCCACCTTGGAAGTTGAAGAAGAGTTGGACCTCTTTATATAGTGGGTTCTCTCCACCACTCTAAGTGGTGTGTGAGAAGAGAAAGGGAAAACCACACGCGCGCGCTCGCTCGCCTCGCCTGGCCTGGCGTGGCGAGGCGAGGCGGCGCGTACATGCGACATGCGCGTGAATGGTCCGCCGAAATCCGGTCCGTCTCCTTGCAGGAGCGCAGCTTCCTTTTGCCGTTTTATTTTTATGTCTTGGCAGACAAGTTTTTTGATTTCTTGTCTGGTAAGTATACGAATTAGAAACCGAGTCGGTTTGGGATTGTGGTCGCGACACAATACCGCCTCTGGTCCTAATATATATACAGCTACCGGCTGCGGCCAGAGACACACCGAAAAACACCTAGGGTTTTGCCTCATCTCACAACTTGCGCCGCCATCGTAGTCTACTCCATCCCAAACGCCGGCGTGCATCGGCGCGTGGGAGAGCAGGTCTCCGGAACCGTTCGTCTTTGCGATCCTGCACCGGGAGAGGACGAATTAGGTTTTTGGGAAGCGCTGTGCGCGACTGCTCAAATTCGTCATCACGGGTCGTCTTCCGTCCAAGTCGGGCGGTGCTACTCATCGTCGTATTCATCGCCGTCAGCAGCAGATCGTCGCCAACATCGTCATCAACACTGTCGCACCCATAATAGCTAACGATCAGTACGTCCAACATCCTCTGTTCATGTCTGTTTCTACAGCTATTGTTACGTGTTTGCTGCTGTTATGCATGTCTTGCTGTTCTTCTAGTTTGCTAGATTATTGCATGCTAGTATCTCTTCTAGTCATGAATTATTTACTGGAATTAATCATGAACTTGCCTAATATTCCAACAGGAATCCAAGGGTGAAAGCGGTTCGGGGTTTACACACACGGTTTAAGAGATAAAACATTTTGAATAAATGAATCTATGTAGAAAAGGGAAAACTCTCAGGTTGCGACAAGTGGTGCACATGCAGTGCACCACGTGTCGCAACCTGAGAAGGTGAGAGTGACCTTTGCAAAGAGTGCCCCTTAATTAATTATCTCGCAGTCTCCTAGTCAACGCCTTATGCACCGGCTAGTAGACTGGCGCCTACTAGACGACAGTATCAGGCCGGCCCATTAACCACTAGCGGTGCAGTCAACTCGCCAGGCACATTTGATTCGTTGGTTAAATGGTTGATCGGTCGACCTGTATACCATTGACTTATTAATTTTAAAGAAAATAAAAAAACCATGAATTCAAAATAGTTCACGTATTAAAAAAACCAATTTTTTTAAAATAAATTAAAGAAAAGATCATCGACTTTGAAGAAAAGTTCATAGATTAAAAAAATAGTTCATTGAATTCGAAAAAAACATCAATGTTTATTCTTTTTATCGATTTTGAAGAAATTCATCGAATTGTAAGAAAAGTTCATCATCTTTGAGGAGAAGTTCATCTCGATACTGAAAAGATCCATCCATTCTGGAATAAAACTTCTCAATTTCGAAAAAAGTTCATGCATTTTCAAAAAATAGAACTAAAAGGAAAAAGACAAAAAGTAACAATTTAAATCACGTCACGTGAAATAGAAGAAAGAAAGAAAAAGGGAGAAAGAAGTCAGAACAGTTGAGGTGTCTAGGTTGGTTAGTGCGGTTTCATGGGTTAGGCGCTTGGCCAATGTGGTTGCCCTGAGGCCGGATAAGTTAACTATGGCTGGATTCGCTGATGCACTGAGGCCGGATAAGTTTACCGGTGTGCACTTTAAGAGGTGGCAGGTGAAGACCACGCTCTGGCTTACTGCTCTGAAAGTTTTCCACGCTAGTGTTGGTGCTCCAGAGGGAATGACCGACGAAGATCGGAGAAAATTCCAGGAAGCCAATACTATGTTTGTGGGATGCATTCTGAGTGTTCTTGCTGACCGTCTGTGTGATGTGTACATGCACATAAACGACGGAAAAATTCTGTGGGATGCACTGAATGCAAAATTCGGTGCAACAGATGCAGGCAGTGAACTGTACATCATGGAGAGTTTTCATGACTACAAGATGGTGAATAACCGTTCTGTGGTTGAACAAGCTCATGAGATACAGTGCATTGTGAAGGAACTTGAACTCCTTAAATGTGTTCTACCCGACAAATTCGTGGCTGGGTGCATGATTGCAAAATTGCCTCCTTCATGGAGGAATTTCGCCACAACTCTGAAGCATAAGAGACAGGAGATATCAGTTGAAAATCTGAGTGCATCTCTTGATGTTGAACAAAAAGCTCGGGCTAAAGATACCACTGAAAAAGGAGGTGAGGTTCAGCCTACTGCTAACATGGTGCAGAGGTACCCACAGAACAAGAACAAAGGGAAGAACAAACCTGTTTTCAACAAGCCTACCAAGACTACTACCTTCAAGAAGAAGAAGTTCAACAAGGCTGAGCTAGAGTGCTACGCCTGTGGGAAGCCTGGACACTTTTCCAAGGAATGCCCTGAACGTGCAGACCGCAGAGGGAAAACAAGCTCCAAGACTGTCAACATGGTGACCGCTAGCAATACTGATGGGTATGGTAATTTACCTATTGTGCTTTCAGTATTTCAATCATCTTCGTGGTGGATTGATTCGGGTGCTAACGTTCATGTGTGTGCTGACATCTCCCTGTTTACTTCTTATCAGGTCGCAAGGGATTCTTCCGTCCTAATGGGGAATGGGTCACATGCTTCTGTTCGTGGCATTGGCACGGTGGATCTGAAGTTTACTTCGGGAAAGATCGTGCAACTAAGGAACGTGCAGCATGTCCCTACTATGAACAAGAATCTAGTTAGCGGCTCCCTTCTATGTCGAGATGGATTTAAGGTAGTTTTAGAGTCCAATAAAGTAATCGTGTCAAGATTTGGACAATTTATAGGAAAAGGCTATGAGTGCGAAGTGCCCCTTAATTAATTATCTCGCAGTCTCCTAGTCAACGCCTTATGCACCGGCTAGTAGACTGGCGCCTACTAGACGACAGTATCAGGCCGGCCCATTAACCACTAGCGGTGCAGTCAACTCGCCAGGCACATTTGATTCGTTGGTTAAATGGTTGATCGGTCGACCTGTATACCATTGACTTATTAATTTTAAAGAAAATAAAAAAACCATGAATTCAAAATAGTTCACGTATTAAAAAAACCAATTTTTTTAAAATAAATTAAAGAAAAGATCATCGACTTTGAAGAAAAGTTCATAGATTAAAAAAATAGTTCATTGAATTCGAAAAAAACATCAATGTTTATTCTTTTTATCGATTTTGAAGAAATTCATCGAATTGTAAGAAAAGTTCATCATCTTTGAGGAGAAGTCCATCTCGATACTGAAAAGATCCATCCATTCTGGAATAAAACTTCTCAATTTCGAAAAAAGTTCATGCATTTTCAAAAAATAGAACTAAAAGGAAAAAGACAAAAAGTAACAATTTAAATCACGTCACGTGAAATAGAAGAAAGAAAGAAAAAGGGAGAAAGAAGTCACAACAGTTGAGGTGTCTAGGTTGGTTAGTGCGGTTTCATGGGTTAGGCGCTCGGCCAATGTGGTTGCCCACAAACTAGCTAGGATAGGTGTGGGAGAGGAAAGATGCCAAGTGTGGCCAGATGTTCCCCCAGTTTGTATTCTGGACGCTGTCTCGGATGACATTCCGAACCTAGTTTAATCGTAAGTGGTTTTTCCTTAAAAAAAAGAAGAGGTCGCGAGTTTGATACTCGTCCCGCGCGCATTCCCTTTTTGCAGTTTAACAAATGGAAAAAATGCAAATGAACTGGCCCAGTGTGGAGGGGGAGGGGGATATGCGCTGGGTTGTGAATTGCACACTAACAGCCGCATAAAGCACCAAATAGGGGATGCGCGCTATCCGGCGCGCATATGTATGTCCTGCATCGACTCCTATGCGTCGTTAGTGGGAGCCGGTACTAGGGGGACGCAGCAACCACGTGGAATCTTCATACGCCGAGCTGACGTCACACGTGTTTTTATATTATTTATATATTTAAATAAAATACTAAATACAATTATTACAAACAAATAAAATTAGTAAAGTTTTATAAAAGTGTTCATCGCACATTTGAAAACTGTAAACGTAGTGTGAAAAATGTTCGCTCAACTTTCAAACATGTAGTGTGAACATTTTCTACCATTCAAACCCAGGATGCAGAATAAGTTATTCTTCACCCGAGGTAATCTTACGATCACTTCATAAACGAATTACATTTGAAACACAAATAGTTACATTCATATTGATTCACTACGTAAAATTTGGCATAAGAAAAAAAAAAGTTCATAAGACCAGAAAAATTACATTTTATCTATGTTTACACTATGTTTTTACATTTGTAATTTTACGTAACATAAAATATTTTTACGGCAATCATATATTTTCTTACATTCTATTTTTAGTCTGAAATACGACAAAATTTACGGAACGTACAATTATGGTGCATTGATGTTGTAACGCCCCGAGACCGACGGTTCAGAAGACTTCCTTATTCTCGTGGTCACCGTGTGTTTCTTTTGTGCTTGCTCTTTTAATTTTGCATTGCATCATGTCATCATGCCATCATGTCGTTAATCTTTGCATAAAAACTCAACTAAATAAATTGCATGGATCTTCGATCCATTTAAATCGAGGGAATTCACATGGTGATTTCTCTTTATAACATATCCTTCTAATACTTATGGAGCTATTATAAATATTCCATTAATTTGGTATTAACCGGAACACACTTGCAAAATAATCCCATGCCTAAACCCTCTCTGCCAATTTTAACTCTTTTGGACTTGATTTGGTTGGAATCAAAATTGCCTCAAGTTTGAATTTAGTTCAAACTTGCGATAATTTTCATTCTCTAAAAATGCCCAAACCAATTATTTCAATTAGTGCATAATTCCAGCATCATAGGGATATTCTTATATCTCTCATACACCCCTCTTTTATCCCTGTGCTTTTCTGTTTATTTTCTGCCTGAGGCAATGGAAAAGGAAGAGAGAGCAGCGGCCCAGCTTCCAGCAGGCCGGCGCAGTAGAAGGCAGCCCAGCAGCAGCCCACTTATCCCCCCAGATCCTTTTTCTCACCCAAAAACCCAGCCAACCCTCTCTTCCGCTCGTCCCACGTGGCAACGCTGGACCCATCCGTCAGCGGGGGAGACTGTAGCTTTCACCACCTTTCTCCTACCTCTCCTCCTCTGCTTTACACGCTCGCCATGGCCACCGTGGCCGAGCCAGCTCGCCTCGCCCTCCTATAAAACCAGCAGCCCTCGCCCTAGGGTTCCTCCTCCTCCCTCTTTTCCCCTCCGCGCCGCCGCCACAGGTAAGGGGCACCCACGCACCTGCTTCCCCGCCTCCAGGAGCCATGGCCGGCTCGGGCACGACCTCGCCGCCGGCCTATCCCTCCGCCGTGGCCTCCCCTCCGTCGTCTTCTCGCTCGATAACACTGCCCCGGACCCATTCTGACGACGAGCCGCGCCCAAGGATCGCCAAGTCCGGCTACCTCCCCGTCGTCCTCTTCCTCCCCTGCTTCACGGGCAGCACCTTCCCTCGTCGCTTCCGCTCGTCCCCGACCCCGATCGACTCCAGCAACACCCCCACGGTGAAGCTCCGCTCCTCCCTATCTCTCTCTCTGGCCTCGTTGTCCGCATGCCCGTCGATCCGCGCAACCCGAGGCCGTCCGCCATGGCCGACTAGGGGAACGAGTTCAAGCTCGTGCCTTGCCTCTTCTGCACAGCACCCACACATCCACTCACACACGCAGCCTGCGACCCACGCTCCCGCAGCTGCTCCACCTATACACGCATGCGTTTGCACAACCTCAGGGGCTTGTCTAGCCCCTGCCTATCCGCTGCTCGCCGCACACCCGCACACGGTGTCATCCTTCCAACCGGAAACCATGGCCAGTCAGGCTTGGCCTCGTACAAGCGCCCACACCCTCGCGTCGTTGCTCCACCACACGCACCCTGGCACGTTTTCGCACCCCCGCCGGTCCTCTGCAACCACAGCAGGGGTTGCTGCTGGCTCCCGTCGCCGGCGAGTCCCCGTGCTCACGCTTCAGGTTTTGTCCTGGTCGCGATGCGCATATCCATTATCTTCGGCCGATCTCCCTTTGTATCATGAGCACTAAGCAAGCCCAGTGGTTCCCCCCTCGTTCTCACATCTAGGAGGTCCTGGGTTCAAATCCCAGGCGCCCCTCTTTTTGCTCTGTTCTTTTATTTCTTTTGCACACACCCACAGCTGCTTGGGCCGAATCCTCATCTGGGCCGCTGCACCGTAATGCTTCGGGCCCGTGCCTATTTTTTTCCAGGCTGTATTTTAGAATTATCCAATGCATTCTTATTTACAGAAAATGCCATTATTTTGGTTTGTTAATAACTAAAGATCCATGCATCCAAATGAAACATGTCATATATGCATTTTGTTCATATTTTCATGTTCTTTAACAATATGCCACTCTCATCCATGTTTAAAATGCTTAAACATGCTGTTTGGTTAAATTTGCTAAAATGCATGTTAAAATGATTTATTCCATAACTAAATAACCGTAGCTCGGATTTTTAATAAACTTTATATGCAAATGGGGTAGAAAAATGCCTAGTTTAACTTGGTGCACTTTATTTTGCTGTTTAACAACATTAAAATGGTGTTTATGGCAGAACAGTACCACATCTAAAATATGCATATGAGGATTTTTCGGAATTGTTATTTGTTGTTCCGGCCTCATTTAAACTTGCCTAGCTAGGTAGCCTTCATATGCTTCACCTCTTGCCATGTTAATCAACATTTAACATTGTTGGGTACATAAACGAGAGAGAACTAAATAATTGTTGTGGTGTTTCGTCAATATGCAACTCGTTGCATATTGCGCTCCACTTAATTTGTAGTATTGTTTGTGCACTTTGCCATGCCATGCATATTTAAACCGGACATGCATCATACTTGTTTTTGCATCATGCCATGCTTATGTGGTGGTTTTTTACCATGTTGTTTGTTTCTTTCCGGGTTGCTTCTCTCGTTAGCTTCGGTTTCGTTCCGGAGTTGTGAGGATTCGTTCGTCTACGTCCGCTTGTCTTCTTCATGGACTCGTTCTTCTTCCTTGCGGGATCTCAGGCAAGATGACCATACCCTCGAAATCACTTCTATCTTTGCTTGCTAGTTGTTCGCTCTATTTCTATGCCGCGCTACCTACCACTTGCTATATCATGCCTCCCATATTGCCATGTCAAGCCTCTAACCCACCTTTCCTAGCAAACCGTTGTTTGGCTATGTTACCGCTTTTGCTCAGCCCCTCTTATAGCGTTGCTAGTTGCAGGTGAAGATGAAGTTTGTTCCATGTTGGAACATGGATATGTTGGGATATCACAATATCTCTTATCTTAATTAATGCATCTATATACTTGGTAAAGGGTGGAAGGCTCGGCCTTATGCCTGGTGTTTTGTTCCACTCTTGCCGCCCTAGTTTCCGTCATACCGGTGTTATGTTCCTTGATTTTGCGTTCCTTACGTGGTTGGGTGATTTATGGGACCCCCTTGACTGTTCGCCTTGAATAAAACTCCTCCAGCAAGGCCCAACCTTGGCTTTACCATTCGCCTACCTAAGCCTTTTTCCCTTGGGTTCTGCAGACTCAAGGGTCATCTTTATTTACCCCCCGGGCCAGTTCTCTTTCGAGTGCTGGTCCAAACCGAGCGATGTCCGGCGCCCCCTGGGCAACCAGGGTCTATGCCAACCCGACGTCTTGCTCATCCGGTGTGCCCTGAGAATGAGATATGTGCAGCTCCTATCGGGATTTGTCGGCACATCCGGGCGGCTTTGCCGGTCTTGTTTTACCATTATCGAAATGTCTTGTAACCGGGATTCCGAGACTGATCGGGTCTTCCTGGGAGAAGGAATATCCTTCGTTGACCGTGAGAGCTTATGATGGGCTAAGTTGGGACACCCCTGCAGGGTATTATCTTTCGGAAGCCGTGCCCGCGGTTATGTGGCAGATGGGAATTTGTTAACGTCCGGTTGTAGAGAACTTGACACTTGACTTAATTAAAATACATCAACCGCGTGTGTAGCCGTGATGGTCTCTTCTCGGCGGAGTCCGGGAAGTGAACATGGTTTCTGGGTTATGTTTGACGTAAGTAGGAGTTCAGGATCACTTCTTGATCATTGCTAGTTCACGACCGTTCCGTTGCTTCTCTTCTCGCTCTCCTTTGCGTATGTTAGCCACCATATATGCTTAGTGCTTGCTGCAGCTCCACCTCATTACCTCATCTTTCCTATAAGCTTAAATAGTCTTGATCTCGCGGGTGGGAGATTGCTGAGCCCTCGTGACTCACAGATACTTCCAAAACAGCTGCAGGTGCCGATGATACCAGTGCAGGTGACGCAACTGAGCTCAAGTGGGAGCTCGATGAAGATCTTGTTCGTTGTGTTGTTTCTTTTCATGTTGATCAGTAGTGGAGCCCAGTTGGGACGATCGAGGATCTAGCAGTTGGGTTGTCTTCTTTTCTTTTGGTTCCGTAGTCGGACCTATGTGTGTACTCTGATTGATGTATGTTTAATTTATGTATTGTGTGAAGTGGCGATTGTAAGCCAACTCTTTATCCCATTCTTGTTCATTACATGGGATTGTGTGAAGATGACCCTTCTTGCGACAAAACCATAATGCGTTAATGCCTCTAAGTCGTGCCTCGACACGTGGGATATATAGCCGCATCGTGGGTGTTACAAGTTGGTAATCAGAGCCATCCTCGACTTAGGAGCCCCCTGCTTGATCGAATCGCTAACGTTGTTGAGTCTAGAACAAAAATGTTTTGAGTCTTAGGATTATATATATCAGAGAGTAGGATTCTTTTTACTCCTCAGTCCCTTCGTCGCTTTGGTGAGGTCCCCTGACGTAGAAGTTTTGATTTTTCTCTCCTCAAATTTCACTAAATTGTTTTTAGGATCACGCGGGTATCTTGGAATCGTTCCGATGGTTTTGTGATGAGAACATTGTTCTTGGTGCCTCGTGACATTTAGGGGTTGTGGCAGTGTCCCGGGGAGTTGAGCTCCGAGGTGTTGTCGTCATAATTTTATCGTTGCAGTTCTGGAATACCTGAGTTTCGCCGACATCGAAATCTCTTTTATGCAGTTGTTGGTGAGATCACCTCGACGCCACCCAATACTGGGGCGGGAGTTCGGGAGTATTGCCATAACTCGTATAACAGATGCTTTTCGAAGGTTGAGGTAAACGATTTCCGAAGGTTTCTTGGTTATGTGTTGACGGATGGATACAACTGGATCTAGGGATTGTTAGTTTGGGTGATATATTTTGTGTCCCCTGTATCCCCAGCACCTGATTGCATAACCAGAAAGTTTCGGGAGTTTATAAGTGGGAATTCAAGTAGCTCCTAGGATATCTTTCCGACAGATGCATGATATGAGATTGGGGTTCGACGTCTAGTGGTCCGCCTTTCCACGGTTGGTTTTACAGTGGTCTCGTAGTGTCTTAAAGAGTCCTTGGCTATGCCGACTCGGGGACGCCTCGTATGTCATGTGCACTGCCTTGTACATGATGGTGTTGTACGATCGAGCCCGCGTGGGCCCCACCACGAAAACTTCGGACGAAACCTCTACCATATGTTTGTTCCGGCTTATTCCGCAAGCCAAATCCTTTGTTTTGTTTTAAGTTGTGGTATTCGAGTTGCTTCGAAGTCAAATGTTAAATCCATACCTTTCCTAAACGGTGTTCTCATATTTCTATGTGGATGATAATCCTTCTTGATTATTGAGATTGTCATGGTAATTTCTTTTCCAACCGGCGTGCTTCTCTTCAAGTGGATCCAATCATTTCAACATTCGCAAGATCACCTCTCAGTTTCCCAACATTGTTCGTTTCATCCGTTTCCAAGTTGTCTTTGTTTTCCCGCCCTCCCACCCTTTTCCTTCAAGGAATCAGATGTCTTAACCAAGTATCCATTTTATTCATGTGAAGTCCCTTCATTTTTTTCAATCAATGTTCTTACCCGGTGGTTCTCATGAAGATGTTCTTCAAGTTTTTCATTCTTCATTCTTTTTCTTCTCCGGTGGATTCAATTCAAGCTTTCGGTGTTGATCATATTCCCTTCCTCGTTTCAAGTGTTTTCGTATGTTGGTTCATCTCTTAATCATTCCCCGTTTGCTATTCAATTGTCCCGGAGTGCTGAAGTTATCCCAGAAGATTCAAGTTTCTATTCGAATTCCTTTCAAGCTATTTCGAGGTCTTACCTTATTCAAGCCATTTAATTCAACCGATGTTATCTCCTTTTCAAGTAATCATTTCAACGGTGTATCTTTTGAGTGGGCCTTAACCCACAGTTTTTTTTCCAGGATCTTACCTAACTCTTCTAATTCTTTTCGGAGTTATTCTCAAATTCATTGCAAAGTTTGACGTAAGAATGAATTATCATCAGTCAAATGTCTTTCTCCAAGATCTTTCAAATTCTTTTCATTGTTGATTCTACCTTTCTATTCTTCATGGTTCCGGAGTGCCTCAATAATTCATGGTGGTGTTTCTCATCATCATTCTCCACATTTGAAGACCGAAGAAGAATTTCTCGTGAATCTTGGTCCGTTCTCTTAAAGATTCATGGTTCTTACTTGTTGCCATCCTCTCAAATTGTTTCCAATCGCGTAATTCTTTTCTTACCCATCCGGAGCATTTCAGAGTTGTTTTCGTTTCTTGTTCATCCAAAGGCCATCATCTCAGAAGATTTCTTTGTTCTAAGTTTTCAGCTTCGTTCTCCAATTATTCTAAATTGATGTCTCTTCGTTCATCTCCATATTCTCCCGGTGCATCGTTCAAGTATCCTCTAGTCAGCTCGTGATCTATTCGTTCTCATGTATCTAATTTCCCTCGAGTATTTTCGCGCGTTCTTTAATTCTTACGGTGTTTCGTCCTCTTTTCTTTAATTGTTTTCAATTCTCGCGGTGGTTCGTTCAAGATTTTCTCTCCCTTCGTTATCATATCAATTTATTCGTTGTTTCAATCCTACCGGTGGTTCGATGAAGACCTTCACAAGTTTGCGCAATATCTATCTTAATCCTTTCTACGGGAATAAGTAGTATGCCAAATCCGTTGATTGTCATCAATTTATATTGGTGAAGGATACGCATAACATAATTCTTATTATTGTTTCATCCAAGTGATCTAATTTCTTCTTTCCGGAGTTGTTCATCATATCAAATTTTCTGTTCAAAGTTGTTCATCTTTTCTTTCCGGAGATCCAAGTTATTTCAATTATATCATTTCAAAGCTTCATCTAATCATTGCAAGGTTTCTCCCGGAGTTCTTTTCAAGTTTCCATTTCGTTTGATCATTCTTTTATTATCGGAGTTCTTCATCGGGGCTCTACATGGTGGCTCATCAAGGATTCGTTTCATTCTCCAATTGTTCTTCAAGATTTCTCTCGGAGTTAAGGTCCGCCAAGCTATACTCTAAAATAAACATGGTGTTCAACACATGTTTGTTTTGAGGAGTTCAAGCATTCTTCATCTTGCATTCTGAAGTGCAATTCTTTCTCTCTTATCTTTTGAGGTGGTGTTATGTCATTCTTGATTATTTCCTTCATGTTTCATGATTCACAAGTTGTCAGTAATGAGATAATTAAATCCATCATTTTCTCTTTGTTCAAGAGATCTTTTCAACCAATCAATCTTTTTGTTGGAGTTATCTTGGGTTATATTTCACCTACAACCTTCCCTAAGGAATGTTGCTAATTGTGGTGTCTATCAATGATCCAAATTTCCTCCTATCCTCTCGGCGAGAGAAGTTTTCATTTCTTCGTTGATCTCAAGCAATAATTTGTTTCCGTTGGTGGCAGAAGCTCACCTCATAATTTTGAGATGTTTGCCATAAGCCCACAACAAGCTTGTTCTTTTCGTTGTTGATTTTTCCAACAACTCTTTCAATCCTACTTCATAAGGATGCTCTTAAAAAATTCATTTATGGTAGGAGATGTTGGTTTCACTCTTCGTTCTATTCACTCTAACTATCTAACTATCATGCATTGTTCCTGGAGGCTTTGTGATGTTGCTCTCTTCGACCAATCATCTTGTTTTCTCAAGATCGTGTAATTTTTCCTTTCTTATCCGTTTAGCCGGAGTGTCGTGTTTTCATTCGAGTTCTCTCATCTTATCAAGTTTTATCTCCTTCCTCAACCGGAGTGCGGTCTGAAATCTTTTTCCCCTTGTGCCATTGTTTCATTAGTTCCGGAAGCAATGTGTTGGTAATTTCATCGAGTATCCTCTCATCTTGTCAAGATCATGTTTAATTCCTTCCATTTACAGTCAGAGTGCTGCCCAAATTATATCAGTCTTATTCCTTCTCTATCTTGTTTTAACCGGAGTGGTTTAAATATCTATTGTGTCACTTAACCTCAAGGTTCTCATGGTGTTCCTTGTCTCTCTTTTCTACCGGAGTCTTCTCAATTTTGTTCACCTCTGTCGTGTCATTTCTTCAAGCTTTGCGACCTCTCAAGGTTCTTTGGTTTCACTCGTTTGTCAAAGAAGCAACTTTGTTTTACCTCTTCCTCTTCCGTTTCTCTCCGGTGCCATCCTAGATCTCGGGACGAGATCCTCTCGTAGTGGTGGAGTGTTGTAACGCCCCGAGACCGACGGTTCAGAAGACTTCCTTATTCTCGTGATCACCGTGTGTTTCTTTTGTGCTTGCTCTTTTAATTTTGCATGTCATCATGCCATCATGTCGTTAATCTTTGCATAAAAACTCAACTAAATAAATTGCATGGATCTTCGATCCATTTAAATCGAGGGAATTCACATGGTGATTTCTCTTTATAACATATCCTCCTAATACTTATGGAGCTATTATAAATATTCCATTAGTTTGGTATTAACCGGAACACACTTGCAAAATAATTCCCATGCCTAAACCCTCTCTGCCAATTTTAACTCTTTTGGACTTGATTTGGTTGGAATCAAAATTGCCTCAAGTTTGAATTTAGTTCAAACTTGCGATAATTTTCATTCTCTAAAAATGCCCAAACCAGTTATTTCAATTAGTGCATAATTCCAGCATCGTAGGGATATTCTTATATCTCTCATACACCCCTCTTTTATCCCTGTGCTTTTCTGTTTATTTTCTGCCTGAGGCAATGGAAAAGGAAGAGAGAGCAGCGGCCCAGCTTCCAGCAGGCCGGCGCAGTAGAAGGCGGCCCAGCAGCAGCCCACTTATCCCCCATATCCTTTTTCTCACCCAAAAACCCAGCCAACCCTCTCTTCCACTCGTCCCACGTGGCAACGCTGGACCCATCCGTCAGCGGGGGAGACTGTAGCTTTCACCACCTTTCTCCTACCTCTCCTCCTCTGCTTTACACGCTCGCCATGGCCACCGTGGCCGAGCCAGCTCGCCTCGCCCTCCTATAAAACCAGCAGCCCTCGCCCTAGGGTTCCTCCTCCTCCCTCTTTTCCCCTCCGCGCCGCCGCCACAGGTAAGGGGCACCCACGCACCTGCTTCCCCGCCTCTAGGAGCCATGGCCGGCTCGGGCACGACCTCGCCGCCGGCCTATCCCTCCGCCGTGGCCTCCCCTCCGTCGTCTTCTCGCTCGATAACACTGCCCCGGACCCATTCTGACGACGAGCCGCGCCCAAGGATCGCCAAGTCCGGCTACCTCCTCGTCGTCCTCTTCCTCCCCTGCTTCACGGGCAGCACCTTCCCTCGTCGCTTCCGCTCGTCCCCGACCCCGATCGACTCCAGCAACACCCCCACGGTGAAGCTCCGCTCCTCCCCATCTCTCTCTCTGGCCTCGTTGTCCGCATGTCCGTCGATCCGCGCAACCCGAGGCCATCCGCCATGGCCGACCAGGGGAACGAGTTCAAGCTCGTGCCTTGTCTCTTCTGCACAGCACCCACACATCCACTCACACACGCAGCCTGCGACCCACGCTCCCGCAGCTGCTCCACCTAGACACGCATGCGTTTGCACAACCTCAGGGGCTTGTCCAGCCCCTGCCTAACCGCTGCTCGCCGCACACCCGCACACGGTGTCATCCTTCCAACTGGAAACCACGGCCAGTCAGGCTTGGCCTCGTACAAGCGCCCACACCCTCGCGTCGTTGCTCCACCACACGCACCCTGGCACGTTTTCGCACCCCCGCCGGTCCTCTGCAACCACAGCAGGGGTTGCTGCTGGCTCCCGTCGCCGGCGAGTCCCCGTGCTCACGCTTCTGGTTTTGTCCTGGTCGCGATGCGCATATCCATTATCTTCTGCCGATCTTATCATGAGCACTAAGCTAGCCCAGTGGTTCCCCCCTCGTTCTCACATCTAGGAGGTCCTGGGTTCAAATCCCAGGCGCCCCTCTTTTTGCTCTGTTCTTTTATTTCTTTTGCACACACCCACAGCTGCTTGGGCCGAATCCTCATCTGGGCCGCTGCACCGTAATGCTTCGGGCCCGTGCATATTTTTTCCAGGCTGTATTTTAGAATTATCCAATGCATTCTTATTTACAGAAAATGCCATTATTTTGGTTTGTTAATAACTAAAGATCCATGCATCCAAATGAAACATGTCATATATGCATTTTGTTCATATTTTCATGTTCTTTAACAATATGCCACTCTCATCCATGTTTAAAATGCTTAAACATGCTGTTTGGTTAAATTTGCTAAAATGCATGTTAAAATGATTTATTCCATAACTAAATAACCGTAGCTCGGATTTTTAATAAACTTTATATGCAAATGGGGTAGAAAAATGCCTAGTTTAACTTGGTGCACTTTATTTTGCTGTTTAACAACATTAAAATGGTGTTTATGGCAGAACAGTACCACATCTAAAATATGCATATGAGGATTTTTCGGAATTGTTATTTGTTGTTCCGGCCTCATTTAAACTTGCCTAGCTAGGTAGTCTTCATATGCTTCACCTCTTGCCATGTTAATCAACATTTAACATTGTTGGGTACATAAACGAGAGAGAACTAAATAATTGTTGTGGTGTTTCGTCAATATGCAACTCGTTGCATATTGCGCTCCACTTAATTTGTAGTATTGTTTGTGCACTTTGCCATGCCATGCATATTTAAACCGGACATGCATCATACTTGTTTTTGCATCATGCCATGCTTATGTGGTGGTTGTTTACTATGTTGTTTGTTTCTTTCCGGGTTGCTTCTCTCGTTAGCTTCGGTTTCGTTCCGGAGTTGTGAGGATTCGTTCGTCTACGTCCGCTTGTCTTCTTCATGGACTCGTTCTTCTTCCTTGCGGGATCTCAGGCAAGATGACCATACCCTCGAAATCACTTCTATCTTTGCTTGCTAGTTGTTCGCTCTATTTCTATGCCGCGCTACCTACCACTTGCTATATCATGCCTCCCATATTGCCATGTCAAGCCTCTAACCCACCTTTCCTAGCAAACCATTGTTTGGCTATGTTACCGCTTTTGCTCAACCCCTCTTATAGCGTTGCTAGTTGTAGGTGAAGATGAAGTTTGTTCCATGTTGGAACATGGATATGTTGGGATATCACAATATCTCTTATCTTAATTAATGCATCTATATACTTGGTAAAGGATGGAAGGCTCGGCCTTATGCCTGGTGTTTTGTTCCACTCTTGCCGCCCTAGTTTCCGTCATACCGGTGTTATGTTCCTTGATTTTGCGTTCCTTACGTGGTTGGGTGATTTATGGGACCCCCTTGACTGTTCGCCTTGAATAAAACTCCTCCAGCAAGGCCCAACCTTGGCTTTACCATTCGCCTACCTAAGCCTTTTTCCCTTGGGTTCTGCAGACTCAAGGGTCATCTTTATTTACCCCCCGGGCCAGTTCTCTTTCGAGTGCTGGTCCAAACCGAGCGATGTCCGGCGCCCCCTGGGCAACCAGGGTCTATGCCAACCCGACGTCTTGCTCATCCGGTGTGCCCTGAGAACGAGATATGTGCAGCTCCTATCGGGATTTGTCGGCACATCCGGGCGGCTTTGCTGGTCTTGTTTTACCATTGTCGAAATGTCTTGTAACCGGGATTCCGAGACTGATCGGGTCTTCCTGGGAGAAGGAATATCCTTCGTTGACCGTGAGAGCTTATGATGGGCTAAGTTGGGACACCCCTGCAGGGTATTATCTTTCGGAAGCCGTGCCCATGGTTATGTGGCAGATGGGAATTTGTTAACGTCCGGTTGTAGAGAACTTGACACTTGACTTAATTAAAATACATCAACCGCGTGTGTAGCCGTGATGGTCTCTTCTCGGCGGAGTCCGGGAAGTGAACACGGTTTCTGGGTTATGTTTGACGTAAGTAGGAGTTCAGGATCACTTCTTGATCATTGCTAGTTCACGACCGTTCCGTTGCTTCTCTTCTCGCTCTCCTTTGCGTATGTTAGCCACCATATATGCTTAGTGCTTGCTGCAGCTCCACCTCATTACCTCATCTTTCCTATAAGCTTAAATAGTCTTGATCTCGCGGGTGGGAGATTGCTGAGCCCTCGTGACTCACAGATACTTCCAAAACAGTTGCAGGTGCCGATGATACCAGTGCAGGTGACGCAACCGAGCTCAAGTGGGAGCTCGATGAAGATCTTGTTCGTTGTGTTGTTTCTTTTCATGTTGATCAGTAGTGGAGCCCAGTTGGGACGATCGGGGATCTAGCAGTTGGGTTGTCTTCTTTTCTTTTGGTTCCGTAGTCGGACCTATGTGTGTACTCTGATTGATGTATGTTTAATTTATGTATTATGTGATGTGGCGATTGTAAGCCAACTCTTTATCCCATTCTTGTTCATTACATGGGATTGTGTGAAGATGACCCTTCTTGCGACAAAACCACAATGCGGTTATGCCTCTAAGTCGTGCCTCGACACGTGGGAGATATAGCCGCATCGTGGGTGTTACAGATGTTAAAGTAGAGGAGGAGGGGGGGGGTCGGAATAGGAAGTTCCTTCCCTTAGAACCGTACTTGAGAGTTTCCTTCTAGTATCTGGAACACGAAATAGATAGAGTGGATAAAAAAATGGAACCAATTCGAATTTGGATCTTTACATGTCGGTTGTTTTTAACCGTAGGCATCTCGCCAGGAAGTTGGCGGGCTCATCATGAATTAGGTCGGGGTGGGGGGGTGAAGAATACCTATTCCTCACCACAAATAGTCAATCCCTGGCATTATAATAATATTCACGTGTTTCAACAAAATCTAGTTGCCTCTTAAAAATTGTTATGGAATGTACAAAAATATTCATGTAATTGAAAAAAAATATTCCATACCATTCAAAAAATGCATGTTACATTTTAAAAAATCTTCGTGTGTTTTGAAACAAAAAGTTGTGAAATTTTTAAAAACATATTTATCGAATGTATAGTAATGTTCACATTGTTTAGAAAATGTTTTAGATGTATACAAAACCTGTACATTCTGTATGGAAAAAGTACACATCAAAACATTTAAATTAGGAAATGTTAACAATATATCTGAAAATGTAAAAAATATATAAAATGTCCCACATATATAAGAAAATATACAATGTGTATGAAAAAATAGATGTATGTTGCAGGAAAAGGAAAAAAAAGGAAAAATGAAAATGAAAGAGAAAGAAAATCTGTGAAAAGCTTAGAAAGAAACAAATAAAACCAAAGAAAAAGGAAAAGGTAAAAATAAAAAAACCAAAGAAAATGGATGCTACAACAGTGGAAAACTGACAAAAATCCAGAGGGAAAAACTCGTGGTCAGCTACAGTGTTGGGCTGGCCTAATAGCTGTTGTGTTGAAGATGATTCCTAATAGGAATCAGTATAAGCGACATATAGCTCTTGCAGATGCTTTCCAATGTGGCATCTATAAGCGTGTCTGCATTATACTTCCTTTGTTTTTATTTAGTCCACACTAGTTTTGGTCAAAGGCAAGCTTTGTAAACTTTGACAAAATTTATAAACAAAAGTATGAACATATACAATAGCAAATCAATACCATTAGATTTATTATTGATTGTTCTTTCACATCATATAGATTTGTTATGGCAGAGTACATAAAAACGGAGGTAGTATTGGAGATGCTTTAAAGACAAAAATGCCATCCCGATCCTCGGCATTTTGTTTTCACACAAACTATGTGATGGAAGAAAGCTTATGGGTCAGGCACAAAAAAAAAATCTCATTGGGGCGCTAGCGGAATCTAGGCCAAAATTTGATGCTCGTTCATTCTCCTCAAACAAGTAGATGCTCCTCTTACCCCTCCAAAAAAAAAGTAGATGCTCCTCTTGCTGTAAAAAATGGCACAACCACAACCGCCTTGCCCATTTGACTTCCCCGGCGCTATAAGGTCGTGTTGGCACCGCCCCTAACCCCTACTTAGCCCCCTGCCTCCGCCCCCATTTTACCCGAGTCGGGTCGGGATCGAGCCTTAAATCGTCGTCGGCGCTCCTTTTTGCATCGTCACCCAATTCACAGTCGACACTCTCTCACCACCGCCATGTGGCCAAAACCACCATTGCGAGACTGCTCCCCACCCATTGCTCCGCATACTCATGCTAGCATGTTGGTCATCGTGGTAGACGTGGAAGATGATATGGAGGAGAAGAGAATGACAAGCCCCATGCCAAATTGTTGAAGGAGGGAAAGGAGGACCAGATCCTTGTGGGTGCGGCGGTGCACGATGAGGGTCTTGTGGTGCCCCCCCAACTGGGGGAGGAGGGGCATCGCTTCGTCGAGCAGGTTGATGATACGGTCCCAATTTTTATTTTTATTTGTTAGTCCCATTTTTATTGCTTCCCGTCAAGTGTTCAAGTTTTGTTGCACAGTAAACCAATGCATGAGGCATAGTGGGAGCAATGTAAGTAGTAACATAGATGCCACATAAGAAAAAAATTGGTGATGTGTCAAGTAGTTAATGAGGTGAGAGGTAAATAGAGTTACGGACGGAGGGACTAATAAGTTACCATCACATAATGCTTCCCCATGCAAGATGAGTCTAAAATGTAATAAATAAATACATCTATGTTACCACACTTATGACACTACCCACCACAACATGTTACTAGTCTATGTTACTCTCCACTATGACTATCCTGAAAGGACTAAGACTGGCCACAATGGGTAGTAACATAGACTAGTAACATGCACATGTTACTAGTCTATGTTACTACCTCTATAGTGGGGAGTAACATATGTGTGGTAACATGCAACACTTCATTTATTAGGCTATAGACTCATTTTGCCTTGATATGTGTGATGTTACTCATACTACTAGTAACTAGCTACGTTACCACTTTTCTTCATTTCTTCATTTATTGCTTGCCACATCATCTATTTTATCTAGATATGTGTGATGTTACTATCTATGTTACTCCCATTGTGGGTAGTCTAAAAGAAAATCCCCAATACATGTAAAAGTTTCCGGTTATTGTGAGGTCACGTATGCATGGGTTGTAATTAGTGCATCAGTAAACATAATATTTTGAGAAAAATTAATACATTTATGAACTACACAATTTATTCAACTACTCACTCCCTTCCGGTTTATAGGGCTTATCTTAAAAAAAAATTGTTTTCACATTTCGTAAGTCTCAGTTTTATTACTCTCATTCACATGTTTAGATTTCAAGGTGCATTAAACCATCGCATACAAGGATTAAGAGAAGACTCACCTATGCATGGAATTTTTTTTGGTCATTTATTTGTCACAAGGATTAAGAGAAGACTCACCTATGCATGTAATTTTTTGGTCATTTATTTGTCACGTATGCATGCATTGCAATTAATACATTGCTAACACATTTTCTTGAGAAAACGAGCCCATTAATTAAGTACTTCTGCAAACTACAAAAAATATCCCATCACTCAGTATTTACCTTGATTGGTGAGATTTTTGAATTGAGCACTATAAAGCGGAAGGGAGGGAGTACTCATCATCTACCTTGGTTGAACGGCAGACCTGACAAGGTCGATGCGCTAGTACCTGCTTTGAAGATGGATCGGTGGAAAACGGTCGCGACGACCTCTGCAGCATGCGCATGCGGTGCATGCTGAGAGTGTGTCGGACCGGGTGTGTGACCCAGACCCGACAATTCTACTTCGTTGGGGCTTCCGGCTTTAGATGTTGTGCTTTGGTGTGAGGTCTGGTTATGCAGCCCCGACAATCTGCACCCCTTCATTAAGTGGATAGGGTAGCGACAGATGTTGCCAAGATGGTGCCTTCAGACTTATTGATGTATTACTTTGTAAGGTCTTGATGAATAATTAATAAAATGACTGCATGCATCGCCCTGTTGCAGAGGTCGGGGGTCATCCTCCTTTTTTTCTAAAAAAAGGAAAAAAAAATCTACCTTGGTTGAAGAAATTTTAGATTTGTGCCTTTTAAACCGGAAGGAGGGAGTACTCATCATCTATCTTGGTTGAGGAAATTTTAAAATTGTGCCCTTTAAACCGGAAGGGAGGAAGCACTGTAGAAATCATAAGAAAATGCAGAAAATCCTTCGAAACAATAGCCTATGTAATTAGCATGGCCCGTTAGCCTATTCTATGGTACTGGCAACCTATTCAACGTGGTTTTGCGGGAGCAATTAACCTGAAATCGAGAGTTTTCATGCAGTTTGCCCCAAACTGCATGAAAACTCTCGGTTTCAGGTTGATTCTAAGGCACTGACAAACTATTCAACGTGGAGTGCTCCAAATGGAGAGTTGAAAGAGTAATACTGACTCTGAATTTATCACCGGGTGATTTTATCTGGTCATGTCAAAGTGGGCTACTCACGATCGATCAAGGTGATTTCTCGGCGTCTGGTTCCGAGGGCAAACTAGATGCGCTGCATCAGCTCGTCGTATGCGCACGAGTGGCCGACCCATTCTCTTCCTTGAATTATTTGGGGAAGAGAAACCGTTAGTTTCCTCGGAGAAACGGCGGCCGGCAGCTATTAGCGGTATGTAGCGCACTTGCAGAACAAGAGGGCGGATATAAGTTTCTGCTGCAAACACGTCGATTCCCACTTAGTAGTATGCAGCATGTTCGTCGTAGCAGCATGTTCGTCGTAGTGACTACTTTGCATGTTTACTATATATGTCAACCAATGGTAGCCTCGATTCATTAGCTAGCAAAGTGCGCACTTCCCATGTTTGTAAATAGATGGCTTTTATAGATGACAGGCGCATTATCAAATTATTGTGCCCTTTTTTGTTATGACCATGTTAACTGAACCTGAGTTAGAAGAAAAAAAAACTGTATTCTCCTGCGTATATACATACTACATACATACAAGATTATGAAGGCTCTCACGGCTGTTAATCCTGCATTCTGTGATGAGCATCACAACACCCGGTATGCAGGAGCTCTCCTCGAAACGGCTCGACGCCTGCGTGTCGAATGATCTTTTACCATCTTATCATTCACTCACGTTTTTCGTTTATGTGTGTAATAAAATGTAAAACGACAGGCAGAACGGGAAACAACTCATTAGCTTTCCAGCACGCATGAGAAAAGCCTTTTTTTTCCGAAAGAAATAGATGAGAAGGTCAAACATCGTGTGGTTTGTCAAACAAACATGGCACCGCACGTTTGCATGCATGGTTTGGTGCCGTTGCAATCAAGAGACGTACGTACGTACTCCTCCAACATCGTGTAAGTACGTACGATGGAAGTAGAGCATGGCAGGCGCGATACAAACTTGACCGCTAGAGCTGGACAGTAGACACGGAGTCGTACATGAAATTACGCGTCCTCGTCGTCGTGCCTAATGCAGTCGCCCTGCAAAATTATGCGGACCTGCGCCACATCGAGGAGGAAAACCGCCCATGGAGTTCGGCCAGTTTTTGCGATTCCTTCTCCCATGTGACCCGAAAATACAGCAATGCATGTTCCTTGGATCGGTTAGATTAGATGGCGTCCCCTAGCCTGATGAACATTTGTGAAAACACGGCCGGAGAGAGTGACCAAAAGGAATTCGAGTTCTTCTTGTTGCCCCCTTGTTGACTTTTTAGGCTCTGACAACTACCACTCGTAGTACTACTAATCACATGACCTGTAGCTCATGCAAAGACAGAATCCGGTTTAAATCACCTGGCTGGACACAGGGAAAGCGTATCGCACACTGCTATTCCCAGAGCATGCATGATGACAACTCACGATGCCTCAGGTTTCCATTAACAAGTCCCACTGGCGGCGGCGTGCAGCCGTACATAGTGCGCCGCGCGCACACACCACACATCGCTCGCGCGTACCACCTTTCTGGTTTCTCTCCTCAACGAACGAACGAACCTGCTTTTCCATGATCCAAAACCATGGACGAAACCATCGACTTGACCCACCCCGAGTTCCGTCACCAGTGTTCCAAAAAAAGAGAGAGTTACGTCGCCAGTTCGATCCGCGTCAACCCGGGACGAGCCACTATATATACACACGAGCGTCCCAGCCAAAAACCCAAACCCTTACACCAAGACACTTCTAGTACCACAAGAGGAAGCTTAGCGCACAGCTAGCTGTACGAAACCGAATCCACGCCGTCGATTTATAGAGAGGCGTGGTCGTCCCTGATCGGTCGAAAGTTGGATCATATATAGGGTGTGCTACTTTCTAGGGCGCCATGATCACGTGGCTGGCCGTGTACCATGTCGTGGAGGCGATGGCGCCGCTGTACACGGCGGCGGTGCTCGGGTACGCGTCCGTGCGGTGGCTCAAGGCCTTCTCCGAGGAGCAGTGCGCGGGGATCAACCACTTCGTCGCCATCTACGCCGTGCCCGTGCTCATCTTCAACATGGTCTCCACCAACAACCCCTACGCCATGAACGGCCGCCTCGTCGCCGCCGACACGCTGCAGAAGGCCGTCATGCTGCTCGGCCTCGTCGCGTGGGCCGCCTGGGAGTCCCGTTCGCGCCGCCGCCGTCCCTCAATCGGAGGCGGCAAGGCTTCGGCTTCGGCTGCGGCGGCCTCTCCGCTGCAGTGGGTGGTGACCGCCTTCTCCGTGGCGTCGCTGCCCAACACCATCATCATGGGCGTGCCGCTCCTCGGCGGCATGTACGGCGCCATGTCCAAGGACCTCATGAAGCAGATCGTCGTCATGCAGTTCTGCGTCTGGTACAACGTCGTCATCTTCATCTACGAGTACATGGCGGCCCGGCGCGCCGCGACGGCCATGGATGGCACCGCCAAGATTAGCCCTGGGTCGCCCGGGGCGGCGCCGTCCGCTGAGAAAATCGCTCCCAACGACGAGGCCATCGTTGCGGCTAAGCGGGCCCACGAAGTAACCGTAAACATCGAGATCACGGAGGTTGCCCCGGCGTCTACGGTACAAAAAGACCTGGCAGACAACACAACTACGACGGTGGCCAGGGAGATGAGTACCGATGCGGAGGAAGCGTCGCCGCCGCCGCCGGCGAAGTCGACGGCGCCGTCGGTGACGCACATCGCGTTGATGGCAGGGAAGAAGGTTCTCAAGATTCCGAATACCTATGCCAGCTTCCTTGGCCTCATCTGGGCCCTGATCGCATTCAAGTACGTCCCTTTCATTCACACTTCACAGCTCATATTACCTCGTATTACAAACTGTATTCCTGCTGTATATCTTTCCTAATGAATTCACGTCGATCTACTGGTGTTTTGCAGGTGCGGAATCAAGATGCCAAAAATAATCGACGACTCACTGTTCACCATCCAGACGACGGCGGTGGGGCTCAGCATGTTCGCGTCGGGGACGTTCATAGCGCGGCAGTCGCGGTTCGTCCCGTGCGGCTACGCGATCGCGTCGGTGTCGATGGTGCTCAAGTTCCTGGTAGGCCCGGTGGTGATGCTGCTCGCGTCGCTCGCCATCGGCATGCACGGCACCCTGCTGCACATTGCTGTTGTACAGGTAAACCGCACGCACGGCTGATTAATTCTTTCATTTATTTCTTGAGATGTGTGACGACATTTATTTCTACGTTTCTTGCCTACACCCTAGCTGCCATACGGTTGCATGCTCCAGTAGTAACGGAAAGTGCGTGGTGAAAGATGACCGCACACGTTTGTGTCCAGTAGTAGTACAAGTCAAAAATTGAGGAGGTCATCTCCGAGGTGCCAGTAGGAGTACAACAAATGATATTCTCAAAAAAAAAAAAAAAGAGTAGGAGTACAACAAATGCTGACCCAGAAAGTTGAACGAAACCCACAATTTTAGAAACTTTTTACCGCTAGTTGAACAAACTATAGTAAGCGGTGCCGGAGCTAAATTCTAATCAAACCTTCCCCCAAAAAAATCCCTTCAGGGTTTAGACCAAAGCTGAAGCTGTGTAGTTATATATGTTGTTCATTATACAAATTTTGAGATATAATTTTTTAACCACTATTTTTGACATGCATGTTCATACAGGCGGCACTACCCCTAGCTGTGACTTCATTTGTGTACGCTGAAGAATACAAGGTCCATGCAGACATCATGAGCACAGGGTGCGTTTCTTTACCAGATTTTGCTACAGATATTGTTGCCTTGTTTCTGTGAATGACCATCTGATCAAATGTATCTATCTGGTTTTTGTTCTTTTCAGGGTAATTCTTGGGATATTTATCTCACTCCCCGTCACCATTGTATACTACATTCTATTAGGGCTATGATCGAGCTACCAAGATCGATGTCCAAAGCCCGAAAAGCGCATGTCAGATGTAGAAGACGTGCCACACAACAGTTGAAGACGGCAGCTCGATTGCAGCTTGAAGAATCCAACTTGATTGCAGCATGATAATCCAAATTAAAGAATCAAGAGAATCATGACGATGTTGTTTGAATGTGGTTAATCAATAGAAAGTTCACCTTTTCACTGAAATATGATTTAATGTTAGTTGAAACTTTGCCATGGACAAAAAGTACTACCTCATTTCCGGTTTATTAGGCCCGCACGTATCATGTTGACAATTTGATCAACATAATACAAGTTATATATCATAAAAAATTATATCATTAAAACTTGAAATGGTACATATTTTAATGGTATGAATTATGGGATATACAACTTGTATTATGTTGGTTAAGTTATCAATCTAGGTAGATACACGCATGCCTAATGAACCCGGAAAAGATGGAGTATTATACAAAGTCTGTGTAGAAGACTAGAATAGACGGCGTAGGCGTTGTCGTTATCGTCCACCACCGTGTGGAAGAGGTCCTTGAGATGGTGAGGTAGAACCAGCGGATGATGGTGGCGTCGAGGATCATCCACTCCTCGTCGTGAATCATGAGGCTCGAGTCCACGGTACCGTCGACGTGGCCGTGGAGCAGGTTCTTGCGAAACACCAAGGAGAAGTACTGTTTCCAAGCGGAGTAGGACGCGGTGGATTGATCAAGCACCACCGGAACACGCTCATGGATGTTGAGATCACGGACGAGGGTGACATCGGGACCAACGAAGGGGTTGGAGACGGTGGAGGAGGAGGAACTCATGGCGCAACGAGAAGGGAGTGGGAAGGTGCGGCGCGGGTGGGGTGGCTAGGGTTAGGGTTTGGCGCGGGTTGGGGAGGGAGGTGCGGCGCGGGTGGGAGAGGGGTGCGGAAGCTGAGGGGCGCGTCGGCGGCTAGGAGGAAGCCGCGGCGGCGGCGGGTGGCAGCGGTGCAGGTGGGAGTGCGGCGGCGACCGACAGCGGTGGCGGCGATCGGAGGGACCGGCGGCGGCGACAGCGGGTGGCGGCGGCGAAGGGAGGAAGCGGCGATGGCGGCGGCTAGGTCGAGGAGCGTGACGGTGTCCTGGACTAGGGGGTACTCACCACGTCGTCTCCCGATCAGTTGGATTGGACCGAGGACCCCCATGGCCGTTTGCTCATGGGCCAGTTCGGACAGCCGATGTATACACGAGGAAGATTTCACAAGACCTGGTGATCAAGACAAGGACTCCTCTCCAGCGGCGTATTCGACTAGGACTCTTGTTATCCTAGGCCTCTGGTACATTACATAAGCCGAGGCCAGGCTAGTCGATAGAGCATCATGACATTACTCATCATACCTCTAGGGTTTAGACAACAACATATGATCTCGAGGTAGATCAACTCTGTACTCATACACATCGAATACAATCAAAAGCAGCATGTAGGTTATTATCTCTTTGAGAGAGCCCGAAGCTGGGTAAAATCTCGTGTCCATGTTACCATCGATCCTAAGACACGCAGCTTGGGACCCCCTACCCGAGATCTGCCGATTTTGACACCGACAATGATGCTTTCATTGAGAGTTCCGCTGTGTGGTCGGCAACAGGATCAATGGCCCGCCTGCAGATCAACTGTGACGTCGGTGTCTTCGTCGCCGCCTCGACTGGTCACCTTGGCTTGACCGAGGATTGTGCCCTACCTCCAATCATCATGTTTGGATGAGGGCCTTCATCAACATCAACTCCGATCTCTATCAAGATCATGGAGGAATCATCCATGGAGCTCGGGGGATCAACGTCAACATTGCCCTCGGGCGACCGTGCTGTTTTTCCCAACAGCGAACTTGTATCCGCTACCACCACCTCCTCGAGCATCGCTTTGACGATTCCTTCGGTGGAATTTGTGACGCCCCCGATTCAATCGTACACTAATCATGCACGCAAACGTGTACGATCAAGATCAGGGACTCACGGGAAGATATCACAACACAACTCTAAAACATAAATAAGTCATACAAGCATCATAATACAAGCCAGGGGCCTCGAGGGCTCGAATACAAGTGCTCGATCATAGACGAGTCAGCAGAAGCAACAATATCTGAGTACAGACATAAGTAAACAAGTTGCCATAAGATGGCTAGCACAAACTGGGATACAGATCGAAAGAGGCGCATGCCTCCTGCCTGGGATCCTCCTAAACTACTCCTGACTGTCGTCAGTGGCCTGCACGTAGTAGTAGGCACCTCCGGTGTAGTAGGACTCGTCATCGACGGTGGCGTCTGCCTCCTGGGCTCCAGCATCTGGTTGCGACAACCAGGTAGAAGGGAAAGGGGGAAAAGAGGGAGAAAAGCAACCGTGAGTACTCATCCAAAGTACTCGCAAGCAAGGATCTACACTACATATGCATGGGTATATGTGTAAAGGGGTCATATCGGTGGACTGAACTGCAAAATGCCAGAATAAGAGGGGGATAGCTAGTCCTGTCGAAGACTACGCTTCTGGCAGCCTCCATCTTGCAGCATGTAGAAGAGAGTAGATGGTAAGTTCACCAAGTAGCATCGTATAGCATAATCCTACCCGGCGATCCTCTCCTCGTCGACATGTGAGAGAGCGATCACCGGGTTGTATCTGGCACTTGGCAGGGTGTGTTTAATTAAGTATCTGGTTCTAGTTGTCATAAGGTCAAGGTACAACTCCGGGTCGTCCTGTTACCGAAGATCACGGCTATTCGAATAGATAAACTTCCCTGCAGGGGTGCACCACATAACCCAACACGCTTGATCCCATTTGGCCGGACACACTTTCCTGGGTCATGCCCGGCCTCGGAAGATCAACACGTCGCAGCCCCACCTAGGCACAACAGAGAGGTCAGCACGCCGGTCTAAATCCTATGCGCGCAGGGGTCTTGGCCCATTGCCCATTGCACACCTGCACGTTGCGTACGCGGCCGGAGAGCAGACCTAGCAACCTCTATTTCAAAGGAAGTTGCGTTACGCGGTCCAACCCGGCGCGCGCCGCTCAGTCGCTGACGTCAAGAAGGCTTCGGCTAATACCACCATGTTGAGTGCCCATAACTGTTCCCGCGTAGTTGGTTAGTCGTATAGGCCAATGGCCAGACTCGGATCAAATACCAAGAACCCGGGCGAGGGCCAGCGGGCACGGAGGGGCGCCGGGCGCCGGAGACGGCACCGGCGAGGCCACGGCGGGGCAACACCGGGGCTGGGCGGAGCGGTGGAGGGCGCACGGGGCACAGCCACACGCAGCGGGCGGCGGGGCGGGCCACAGGTGCGGGCGGCG
>NC_057802.1:438537032-438639675 GCF_018294505.1 Triticum aestivum | reverse complement strand
TTTTATTTTACCCTTTTTTTACTGTTTTATTTTTAGTCCCATCTTATCCAAGTTTTATAAAAACATAAAAGTTGTACCAAAGTCAGTATTACTAATTATACCTCTGATACTAAAGTTTAAACCCCTAGATAAAATATTTTAACATTTTATAAGTAACAAAAGGCATTTATTAAATTGGTTATGTTGTTGTTTCATTCCCATTTGAGCATTTAAACATTTTATAAAAGTGTGGTTTCTCCACCATAATTACCTATGCATTATTTGGCTCACTCCGAACATTTTAGTTTTAATATTTGAAATCTTTTATTGTTTGCTTGATTTTGAATTTGAATTCGAATCGGTTTCGAACTAACGCGAGATTAGCAACAGTAATCGAGGTGACGTGGCATCATTTGCAGAGGGTTACTGTATCTTAATTATCTGGGCGTCACAATTCTCCTCCACTACAAGAAATCTCGTCCCGAGATTTAAGAGGGGAGCAAGGGGGAAGGGATTTGGTCGGGTCTTCTCGGTGTTGGTTGCTCTTCTCGAAGAGGTCAATCCAATACGTTGATGCCTTCATTTCTCTGCTTCGGGTCATCATGATGAAATCGGCATCCTTTCTTTAGGAACTCCATCGTACTTACGAAAGAATAACGTGTGGGTATTCCGAAAGAGCCTACCTCTGCAAGGTTGACTATCTGGTCGATAACATCGGGGAAGGTGGCGGAAAGTAACTCTCGAATTGAAATATAAGAAAATATCGAGAGCAAAGTAAGGAGGTATCAAGGGAAGTTTCGAGTGGGCAGGCAATCGTTCGGTGCCTGAAACAGGGCGTGAAAGGGGTTCAAATCAACGGGAATAAGTACTGTGTCTGATACCAGAATTGATGATCTCTCGAAAGGTGGCTCGTGAATTACATACGAGGCCACACGCGAGGAAGAACCTTGGGAACAGGGGGTGCAGGAGAGTCAAGTTTCGATCCTGTGGAACCGTGGGTTATGGGCCCACCATCTGGGTTAAAAGTAGGAAGGGGCCTGACATCTTGCACGGTCACGATAGCAAGGCATGTCAGAGGGTAGCCTGTTAGTTATGTCGGCAACAACATCGATACCAAGGGCGAGGGACGAAGAGAACCATTTTCCTGCTCGTTGAACGAGGCGGACCAATAGGCAAAGTTCTCGTCCATCGGTGGTTACCGGAATGTCATCAACAATAGTAACAGGGTCTTGCTGACAGAATTGTACACCGAGGTGTTTACATAAGCAGGAGAATATTACTGCTTAGATCATACAGATCACAAGAAGGTTAAACCAAACAATGGAAAGGAAAATGTGATCATCAGATCAAACAGAACAATGGAAAGAAAAATGTGTTTGACACATGTACCAGGGGTATATCCTTCCCAAGGACAAGCAGAGCAAGATATCCACGACAGGAGATAATGTAGAAAACCCTTTAGGTAAGGGGAGAGAAATTTCATGACATTGCCCATACAACGGTGTTTGGATAATTAAGCAAGATACATTTAGCATTGGGCTTCAAATGTTCTTGTTGAAAATCGGAGTACCATAGACATGCTTTGAGATAGCATTGATATGGTCTTCAAGCAAAGGTCGGACTTTGGATACTCAATGGATTCATCAGGAACAACTTATAGAATAAGTCTTTCAATTTCCTCATGGAAGAATGGTTAACATTGCTAAAAGGAAGAACTATAACAATAGGCCCTCCAGCCAGGTGTGCTAGGCATGACATCACCTTACCGGGTCATATAAAGACCAACGTTATAACTCTTGGAAAATGCGTCCCAACCATCATATCTGACCGGGATTCATATCTCATTGGTGTTAGGATATCTCAGACTCAGGATGCCTGAGAAGAAGAGGTGCAACACAATTGACGAGATGACATTATATCATTCTCGGGAAATGAACTATGGAAGCGAGTCCGAACAAGGGTTCATCATTAAGCCAAGGAGAGGATGAGGAGGTGGCTGATGGACTCAGCGATAATGCAACGAGGTATCCAAAAAAAGATGGATTTCCACAATCATGTGAACAAAGAGATAACATTTTTCAGATCAAATGATATAAGGGGATATGCTCAAGGAAAACATACCCAATTTAAACCTTGGTTGAAAGGTGCACCCGAAATATGGGCTTAGGTAGCATGACCGATGTTATAATGGTGATTCGATAACCAATGGTCTAAGAATGAAATGTCGACCATTAACTTCAAAGCAATAGGGTTGCTAGAAGGGAAGAATCCAAACAACACCGTTCACTTGTTGGAATCAACACGGGAACCAAGAAAGAATGGTGATGGTGAGAAGTATCACTATACCAAGAATTCTTAAGAGGTGGAGTAATCCTCATGACATTCTTGACATAAAAGATGGTAATACTCCATGGTAAAGAAGAGCAATTGCTGGATAGCAAGGAACTCAAGGTATAACACAAAACACAAACAAGTTTGTGTTGGAGGGAAGGCAGTAGAGTGGTCGATGATAACACTAATCATCGAGGGCAAGGATGGTCTTTCTCAACATAATTTCAATTGATATCCTGGAAGAACTCAGAATGGTGATGATGATCTCAACACATTAGTCGAGAGATTTCAAGATGTAATCGATCGGCGATGACATCAGGTCAAAGGAATGGTGAAGCAAAAGGTTATTGGAACCAAGGTACGACACAAACTCGAAACCAAGCTCGCTGTTCAAGGCGAAATGATATGATGAGGAAGATCGACATAAGCTTAGCTCATCGTCAAAAATTATGCTCGGGAATAAGGACCAGGTAGCACAGATAAAATCAGCACGATAATGATATAGCCAATCAGGCTAGGAATGACGTGATCGGGTACAAACTCATAAGCAAAGAAGATTGCTAAGAATTGTTGAATCGTAGAGCGGACTCGATTTAGTTGTCGGTGTCCTTGAGGGGTTCTATCAATTCAGAATCCATTGGAAAAAAGGAATTGACAAGAATATTAGTTGATGAAGAACTCATAAGAAGTTATGTAGTTCCGTGGTATCCTCGAGATACCAGAGGGTAATACTCGAAGGCAGATCAAAATAGAAATTGAACTGGAGTGTTGACTTGCAAAAGCAGATACTTTAATCTTGTCATAATAGACGAGGCAATGGAATGGTTTCCTTTTAGAGGTATTGAATAATGTTAGCATGGTCGAAACCATAAATGCAAGGGATCCAATTTACTACACCGGAAGAATTATTCGAATGATTAAATATTCTTGCAAGAAGCTTTCATGATAAGTTCCACATCGTGTCCGTGGGCATGAACACAAAGGTTCAAGGTCGACTCCCACTTCCTCAATGTATAACCTTCCATTCACCTCTCGTGTTTCAAAAATGACATTACTTGTTGAAAGTTCTACCTGGCGCAATACCAGATAAGTATGACCCGTGAAATCTTTCGGGTTCACAGAGATTAGGGAAGGTGTTGGTTCAACCCATCGGGGCATCTTAGGAATATATACCACAAACTTCGGAGTAAATAATACAAGCTCAAAAGTAGAGTATGGTTATCAAAGCAGAGGATACAACTTACCAAAGGCATTATATAACCATGGAAAGGCTCACAAGGTTATTGAAAATGCAGGCCACAGTCGGATAATAATCCAACAAGGGGTTAGTGGTCTACAACGGAGCTGTTGTGAGTATCGGTACTCTATCAGAGGAAGAAGGAACGAAAGGGCATCGGATTATAGAAACAACTGACTAATTCAAAGATCAAATGCAAAGGAATTATCATTTCCAAATCAAGGGATCGGAAACCAACGGTCTGATTAAGAATGTATAAGTTGAATAGACTTAGGGGTACAATAGATGGCAATTTGATGGGTCGATAACCAGCTCATGTTCAAAATGACATCTGAGCTGGAAAGATAATTTAAAAGGATCAACCAATGATTGCGTGCCTTCGCACTCATGTTGAATCAATAGGATCAAAATGACGGTGTCAAAGGAGACTAATGAATATTGCCAGCCATATAGAAAAGCATCCATAATGCAAGAAGACAAGTAATTGCAGAGCAATAAGCTGCTAAGGATTTTTGGAGGATCGAATAGTATTTCGAAGACTTTTGTAAAACACCTGAACAACTGGGGATGAGCGGATACTCGGTAAGTGCGAGGAATTATCCATAGGGGTATTCATGTGGCAAAGAACTACAAGGCAGTAGGCACAAGGTATTCTCGGAATATTAGAGAGAATTTCGGGGTATCTTGTAATAACAAGATCAACGGGGAATGATTGTATGAATGGCAAGTGTACTTGTTTATCCATTGGGGTTTATCGATGGAAAGGAATTGCAAAAGCAATGGCACAAGTATCGAGGGAACATCGGAGAGTAACTTTGGAATCTTCTAGTGCATCAAGCGATCACCTGTATCGAGTGGCTCTCCGGAAGGAAGTAGTTACGAGAACCTAGAGTTAGAGTTAGTAAAACCATTTAACCCGAGTAGAAGAGAGATAAGAGTCCCAGAGTATAGACGAGGAGTAAAAAGATCCTAATACCACCCAATGGCGACGTGGGCCCGTAAGCCACACAGCCATGTTAGTAAAAGTTTAGCAATGACTAGACTCAACTTCGGCCAAGGAGTTGGAAAGGGGGATTCCTGCAGGCAGTCGGCTCTGATACCAACTTGTGACGCCCCCGATTCAATAGTACACTAATCATGCACGCAAACGTGTATGATCAAGATCAGGGACTCACGGGAGGATATCACAACACAACTCTAAAACATAAATAAGTCATACAAGCATCATAATACAAGCCAGGGGCCTCGAGGGCTCGAATACAAGTGCTCGATCATAGACGAGTCAGCGGAAGCAACAATATCTGAGTACAGACATAAGTAAACGAGTTGCCATAAGATGGCTAGCACAAACTGGGATACAGATCGAAAGAGGCGCAGGCCTCCTGCCTGGGATCCTCCTAAACTACTCCTGGCTGTCGTTGATACGTCTCCAACGAATCTATAATTTTTGATTGCTCCATGCTATATTATATTCTGTTTTGGACATTATTGGGCTTTATTATACACTTTTATATTATTTTTGGGACTAACCTATTTACCGGAGGCCCAGCCCAGAATTGCTGTTTTTTGCCTATTTCAGAGCTTCGCAGAAAAAGAATATCGAACGGAGTCCAAACGGAATGAAACCTTCGGGAACGTGATTTTCGGAACGAACATGATCCAGAGGACTTGGACCCTACGTCAAGGCATCAACCAGGAGGGCACGAGGTAGGGGGGCGCGCCTACCCCCTGGGCGCGCCCTCCACTCTCGTGGGCCCCCTGTTGCTCCACCGACGTACTCCTTCCTCCTATATATACCTACGTACCCCCAAACTACCAGATATGGAGCCAAAAACCTAATTCCACCGCGGCAACCTTCTGTACCCGTGAGATCCCATCTTGGGGCCTGTTCCGGAGCTCCGCCGGAGGGGGCATCGATCATGGAGGGCTTCTACATCAACACCATAGCCTCTCCGATGATGTGTGAGTAGTTTACCTCAGACCTTCGGGTCCATAGTTATTAGCTAGATGGCTTCTTCTCTCTTTTTGGATCTCAATACAATGTTCTCCCCCTCTCTTGTGGAGATCTATTCGATGTAATCTTCTTTTGCGGTGTGTTTGTTGAGACCGATGAATTGTGGGTTTATGATCAAGTTTATCTATGAACAATATTTGAATCTTCTCTGAATTCTTTTATGTATGATTGGTTATCTTTGCAAGTCTCTTCAAATTATCAGTTTGGTTTGGCCTACTAGATTGATCTTTCTTGCAATGGGAGAAGTGCTTAGCTTTGGGTTCAGTCTTGCGGTGTCCTTTCCCAGTGACAGTAGGGGCAGCAAGGCACGTATTGTATTGTTGCCATCGAGGATAACAAGATGGGTTTTATATCATATTGCATGAGTTTATCCCTCTACATCATGTCATCTTGCTTAAAGCATTACTCTGTTCTTATGAACTTAATACTCTAGATGCATGCTGGATAGCGGTCGATGTGTGGAGTAATAGTAGTAGATGCATGTAGGAGTCGGTCTACTTGTCTCGAACGTGATGCCTATATACATGATCATACCTAGATATTCTCATAACTATGCTCAGTTCTGTCAATTGCTCAACAGTAATTTGTTCACCCACCGTAAATACTTATGCTCTTGAGAGAAGCCACTAATGAAACCTATGGCCCCCGGGTCTATTTTCCATCATATTAATCTCCCAACAACAAGCTATTTCTGGCGCCGTTTTTATTTTACTTTCTTTACTTTGCATCTCTACATACAAATACCAAAAATATTATATTATCATATCTATCAGAGCTCACTCTCGTAAGTGACCGTGTAGGGATTGACAACCCCTTATCGCATTGGTTGCGAGGATTTATTTGTTTGTGTAGGTGCGAGGGACTCGTGCGTGGCCTCCTACTGGATTGATACCTTGGTTCTCAAAAACTGAGGGAAATACTTACGCTACTTTGCTGCATCACCCTTTCCTCTTCAAGGGAAAACCAACGCAGTGCTCAAGATGTAGCAGTCGTCAGCGGCCTGCACGTAGTAGTAGGCACCTCCGGTGTAGTAGGAGTCATCGTCGACGGTGGCGTCTGGCTCTTGGGCTCCAACATCTGGTTGCGACAACCAGGTAGAAGGGAAGGGGGAAAAGAGGGAGAAAAGCAACCGTGAGTACTCATCCAAAGTACTCGCAAGCAAGGATCTACACTACATATGCATGGGTATATGTGTAAAGGGGCCATATCGGTGGACTGAACTACAGAATGCCTGAATAAGAGGGGGATAGCTAGTCCTGTCGAAGACTACGCTTCTGGCAGCCTCCATCTTGCAGCATGTAGAAGAGAGTAGATGGTAAGTTCACCAAGTAGCATCGTATAGCATAATCCTACCCGACGATCCTCTCCTCGTCGACCTATGAGAGAGCGATCACCGGGTTGTATCTGGCACTTGGCAGGGTGTGTTTAATTAAGTATCCGGTTCTAGTTGTCATAAGGTCAAGGTACAACTCCGGGTCGTCCTGTTACCGAAGATCACGGCTATTCGAATAGATAAACTTCCCTGCAGGGGTGCACCACATAACCCAACACGCTCGATCCCATTTGGCCGGACACACTTTCCTGGGTCATGCCCGGCCTCGGAAGATCAACACGTCGCAGCCCCACCTAGGCACAACAAAGAGGTCAGCACGCCGGTCTAAATCCTATGCGCGCAGGGGTCTGGGCCCATCGCCCATTGCACACCTGCACGTTGCGTACGCGGCCGAAGAGCAGACCTAGCAACCTCCATTTCAAAGGAAGTTGCGTTACGCGGTCCAACCTGGCGCGCGCTGCTCAGTCGCTGACGTCACGAAGGCTTCCGCTGATACCACGACGTCGAGTGCCCATAACTGTTCCCGCGTAGTTGGTTAGTGCATATAGGCAGTGGCCAGACTCAGATCAAATACCAAGAACTCGTTAAATGTGTTAATTGATGTAACCACGAACGCCGGCCAAGGCCAGGCCCACCTCTCACCTAGGTACTCTCAACCTGCCCTGTCGCTCCGCCACAAAGATCCACCCAGAGGGCCGTCGGGACAGATGTCCTTTCAGCCCCCAATCCGTGAATCACTCGCGGGTGCTCCACGAGCCGACCCGACTTTAGTCACCACATGTATCATGTATAAAGTATATAGTATATACCCGTATTCACCTCCCGAGTGATCACGGCCCGATAGTATAGCACAGCAGACGAACAAGAATGTAGGGCCATAGATGGAATACTAGCATCCTATACTAAGCATGTAGGATTGTAGGTAAAGGTAACAACAGTAGTGGCAAAGACAGGCTATGCAGCAGAATAGGATTAATGGAAAGCAGTAACATACTACACTATTCTAATGCAAGCAGTATAGAGAAGAATAGGCGATATCTGGTGATCAAGGGGGGGCTTGCCTGGTTGCTCTAGCAAGAAGGAGGGGTCGTCAACAGCGTAGTCGGACGGGGCACCAGCAACGGCGTCGGTCTCGTAGTCTACCGGAGAGAAGAGGGGGAAGAAACAATGAATACAATGCAAACAGATGCATAACGATGCATGACAAAGCAAACAGCGGTGTTAGGTGTGCCCTAACGCGGTAAGAAGTGATATCGGCGAAGGGGGGAAACATCCGAGAAAGTATCCCCGGTGTTTCGCGTTTTCGGACAGATGTACTGGAGGGGGAAAGTTGCGTGTTCGATGTGCTAGGGGTGTGTGGCGGACGAACGGGCTGCGTATCCGAATTCGTCTCGTCGTTCTGAGCAACTTTCATGTACAAAGTTTTTTCATCCGAGCTACGGTTTATTTTCTATTAATTTTTAAATGTTTTAAATCATTTTCTAAATTATTATCTATTTAATTCTAACATTATCCAGAATAGTGCATGACGTCAGCAGTCAACAGGGCGTTGACTGGGTCAATCTGACGTGTGGGTCCCGCAGGTCATACTCTGTTTATTCTAATTAGGATTTAACTAATCGAATTACTGTTTAATTAATTAATAATACTTAATTAGGTTAACTAAACATGATTAATTAAGTTAATTAATTAATTTAGTTAATTAATTAATTAAATTTATTTTTATTATAATATTTTTTATCCCTTTTTAATAGACGTTCTGGGGGGTGGGGCCCCTTGTCATAGGCCCCTGTGGCCTATGCGGGTCGGGCGTTGGGGCGCTGGAGGTGCCCGACCCGGGCGAGGGCCAGCGGGCACGGAGGGGCGCCGGAGACGGCACCGGCGAGGCCACGGCGGGGCAGCACCGGGGCTGGGCAGAGCGGTGGAGGGCGCACGGGGCACAGCCACACGCAGCGGGCGACGGGGCGGGCCGCAAGCACGGGCGGCGGAGCAGCGCAGCACGGGGCGGCGAGCACGGGCGGCCCCGGGGATGAGCAGCGACGCTGGAGGAATCGGGGCGCGAGTAGGTGGAGGTGGCCGCCAGCGGAGGTAGGCGGACGCGGCGGCGGGGACGTGTGCGCGCGGGCAGGCGGCGAGCGCGGGCGCGGCGGGGCTGCAGAAGTAGCAGCCGCAGGGGCGCGGCGCCGGGCGCGGGCGTGCGCAGCCGGTCGTGGGCGCGTGTGCGCGTGGTGGCGCACTGAGGAAGACAGAGAGGAGGGAGAGGCCGGGCCTCACCGCGCGGAGTAGGGGTCGGGGCAACGGGGCGCGAGGAGGGCGACAGGGACGACGACGCCGGACGGGAAGCAGGCCGGCAATGAGGAGGAGGTAGGCCGGCGGGGAGGTTCCGGCGACGGGCGGCGGGATCGAGGCAGTCCGGCACGACGAGGTGGAGGTCGTTGGGAGGAGGACGGGGATGCGAGGCGGTGGATCCAACGACGAAGCTCGGCGGCCGGGCGCGGGATCCACGGGCGGCAACGGCGACATCGGCGGGGCGAGGTCGGGGTTGCGCCCCGATCCAGATCAGGGGGGTGAGAGAGACGAGGGAGTGGGGTGGGGATGGCAGCGCCGAGCGGTGTTGGCGACGGCGGAGGAGTCCCGGCGAGTGACGAGCAGCGACGGCGGTCTGGGGCGGCGTCGAGGTCGTGACCCGATCCAGATCTGGATCGGGGGAGGAGGAGGCGAACGTGGGGGGGGGAGTGGGGCGACGGAGGGGGCATGCGCCGGGGGCGATGGGGATGAGGCAAGGTCACCTCGATCCCGATCCAGACGGGTGAGAGAAGGGGATCGGGGGGGAGTGGAGAGTGGGATCGGGCTAGGGTTTCACTGGGGTTGGTTATAGGCCAGGGGGAGTTGGGCCGGCTAGCTGGCAGTGGCCGCTGGGCCACGGCCTAGCTGGGGGGCTTTTGTTTTCAACAGTTTTCCTTTTGTTTTGTTTTTACCCTTTTATTTATTTTTCCTTTTTTTACTGTTTTATTTTTAGTCCCATCTTATCTAAGTTTTATAAAAACATAAAAGTTGTACCAAAGTCAGTATTACTAATTATACCTATGATACTAAAGTTTAAACCCCTAGATAAAATATTTTAACATTTTATAATTAACAAAAGGCATTTATTAAATTGGTCATGTTGTTGTTTCATTCCCATTTGAGCATTTAAACATTTTATAAAAGTGTGGTTTCTCCACCATAATTACCTATGCATTATTTTGCTCACTCCGAACATTTTAGTTTCAATATTTGAAATCTTTTATCGTTTGCTTGATTTTGAACATGAATTCGAATCGGTTTTGAACTAACGCGAGATTAGCAACAGTAATCGAGGTGACGTGGCATCATTAGCAGAGGGTTACTATAGCTTAATTATCCGGGCGTCAGAATTGTGCGGAATTGAGTCTACAACAACACTGTAAAAAATTTGTCGCATTCCGATGGAGTAATCTCCGTCGGTCTCAAATACCGGAGCCCCGTCGAATTTGGACGAGAATCTGGACGAGTTTGGAGCGTGGTGTCCAGCATCTAGCTCGGACGATCCAACCGTTGATCGGTTACAGAATTCCTATATCTACCACCCCTCAAAATTCAGCTCGATCCGACCGTCCAAACTCCGGGAACCTTCCGATTAGTGCATCCCTTTTCAGATTTGTTTTCTGCGTGAGAACAAATCCGACCCGAGTTCATCTTTTTTATGAACGGGATTTCAGACATCCTTTTTAAAGGAAGTTTTGGATGGGCTCGACAACGTTGCTCCATGGCTGCCGACCTGCGCTAGACACGTCGTCGCTTTGTTGAGCCGAGCTCAACTTCTTTGGATCATCATCTCGGCAAGCCGAACAAGAGTTCGGCATCGCGAAGGATAAATCATCACCAACCTCGCCACCCCACGGATTACACGGAGCAGGCACATCGGCATCACCGCACGGTCACTTCATCAAGCCGACATTGACCACGTCACGAGTTATGACATGCATCGGCATGGCCGTGCCATTGCTTCTTCGAGCCGATGTCCATCACGCCGAACTACTTCAACACCTCGGCTGACATGGCAGCTACAACATCTCCTTACCGACCTGCTCCGTCACCTCGTCTGGACCGGGGGCTTCACCATCCCTTCATCAACCTACTCCGGAGACTTCGGCGTCGTCAGCCGACCAGCTTCGTCACATTAGCTGGACCGGGGGCTTTGCCTCAACGAGCCAACCTTTACCAGCATCGTCAAGTTGTCGCTTCACCGCCCATCAGGCAATGGGTGTGCGGATCAAGTCCCAATTTTTGGAGTCACTTTTCTTCGGACTGCTACAACAAATAAACCAGGTGCTATTAATCCTAGCAATTTTAGCTTGTTTGGGTTTATTTTTTCCAAGGAATTATTACTCTAGTTTGTTCCATCATCTGTACACAGGTCCATCAAATGGCGGCCGCATTAACGATGGTCGCGTGGTGGTTCAGTCAGTTGCCGTACATAGTTCGGTGAACGCCGCATCCGGAACTCAGACCAACCTGTGAATTCAGGCTTTGCCACGCCTTTACCGCATCACGCCGACGCCCTGCATCAACATTGATTTCGGTGGCAAGCCACATATCTTTAAATAAATTATCTTGCGTAAATTAATTACGCGAGGATTTTTATATATTTATATTATTATTATTGGCCTGCACTATTTTACATGTGCAGGTAATGGACTTTGACTGCGTCACGTGGTCTCTTCTACAAGCCGGCGCATTCATCCCAATCGGCGTAAATCAGCTCGCGTGATCACCTTGTTGGTCGTGTTGCCATACCGACGTGTTCGGTTGCCTCGGGGACTTTGGCATCGCCGAGAGAGCTCTACCTCATCGAGTGTTCGGCGCACAGGCCATATTTTTTTTTAGTACTCACTTTGCATAAATTATTTATTATGCAACAATTTTTTATTATTATTATTACTATTATCTTCGGTTTGCACTATTTTTTGTGCACAGGTAAATGATCCGGGTCGGGCAGTGTTGTCACCTCGGCGTACTGACATACCACGTCACCTCGGCTGGATGGGGGGCTTCGTCAATACTTCATTAACCCACGCCGGGGACTTCGGCGTCACTCTGCCAGCCTGCATTGGCCGTGCTATGTCACCACTTCGGAGTGCCGAGCTCATCATTCCGCCACCTCGTGACCGGCTTGGGGGATGGAACCTTGTCCCGCATCAAGCTCGGACCACGTCATCAATGCCGAACACATTAACCAGCTAAGTCGCTTTCATGCTCAAAGTTTTAAATTTTTAACTTGTGTTCGGTTCGACCATGCTCACATACATTGTTCGTTAAAAGAAACTCCCCTTACCCATGTTAACTGGGGGCTCTTAAAATTTACACGAGCCGTTCTATAATAATGTGTTTTCTTCTTGGTCGTTGCAAAGTCTTTTTCTACCGCTCCTTTTTCGACTTGAGTATATGGTGAATAGCCGGATAGGCTAGCTTCTCTCTAAAGCCGCTCGAGTTTAGTTTGCTAAACTGGCCTCGGAGAAGCACTCCTTCGGGATAAGGAGCTTGAAGCCGTAGGCTGACCCGCTTGAAGTCTTGAGATCGGATGTGTCATGTTAAAGCACGACAGAAGCACATTTTTTTAAAAAGACCAATTTCCGGATTGGCACCAAAATCTCGGTTTAGTCCGGACGTCAATCTTTTACATAAGTTTTTGGCTTTTCGAGCCTATGGCACTTTTAAACTAATTGTATGTTTCCAGCATAAGTCTCGTAGTGCAACGCCGGACACCTTTAGAGATTCTGCAAAAACATTCTCGGATATTGCTATATATGCATCGGTTTCGAATTGTGTCTTTGATCAATAGTTGGGTTGCCCGGCTCCTGTGCTTGCCTCCTATGTTCCACTTTGTTCGGCTAGGTGTGCAAAGGGAGAACCACTACGATTGTGCTTCCAGCTCGCATGGTAAAGCACCTCAGTGGAGAAAGCGAAAAACTGACTGTCACAATAAGCGTAAACTGGTCAGCGATCCGATGAGTGTGTTGAATGATGGGCCGTTCATAACATTGGCCGAAGTGTTTACGGCTTGACCTCGGCTGTCGCCGAACACTAACCAGGGGCTAGTAGCTGGCCTCCCAACTTTAAGCTCCTATGACTAAGTGAAAGTTATAAAGCCCGCATATCTGATTGCCTCGTTTCCGCTAACACAACCGCTTCAGGGCACCGAGACGTCGGCTACGGGTTGTCTTGTTATTGCGGAAACACCCTGCGTGGTATCTACAAAGGGGTAGAAGCCGATGATGGGCCACTTTCAACTGATAAACGGTCGCAATGGAGTCAAAATAAACATATCATCAGCATTTGTATTCAGTATACAAGCGATGCCTTCCATAATCATCGTTATAAAGCCATAAATATGCATCAATTTGACTTAAGATTTCGGCCAAGCTGGGTTGCCTGGCTCCTGTGATTACCGCTACGTTCCCGATTGTACGGCTAGGAGGTAAAGGGAGCACCTCTGTGATTTTTACTTCTGGGTCATCCGTGTTAGTACCTCAGACTGGGAGAAGCCGAAAGCTAGCCATCTTAAACAATATAATTGGTCGGCAACGACGGAAGTGAAAATTTTGGTCCATTAAAAACCAAAGAGATCGGGAACTTACCCCGAACTAAATCCTCAATATTTTTCTCCTGCATCGATCGGAGTTGAGGTTTCTTGATCATGGTCGGTATGACAACCCAAAGAAAGGAACCGATAGTGGGATTATTTTCTTTGGGAGATCTTTCTTACATCAAATAGTAATATAACATTCTCTCCGCATACCTTTGTTTATAAAACCATATGGCCGGATTGCCTTGTTTGTCGCAAACCTTTGCCCTTGTAAAGGCTTTATAAAGTAGGACAAACACTCCCCGGCCACTGGCCGAGGATGTTGAAGCCGATGGTCGGTCAACAAGGTGTTGTACAATGCGGATTCGAGCATTCATGATGTAAAGTACTTGGATACATAGAATCATTACACATAAAAAATGTGAGTAAAATCCATTTACTGCAATCCATCTTTTAAACCCCTTGGGGCCTACCTTGGCGAGCTCGGATTTCGACCAGCTCTAAGCTCTTTTAAGAGATCTTTATTCTCTTTCCGAGAAGTTTGTGTTAAACACAACAAAATTTTCTGTTAAATGGATATCGATCCTTAATTCGGCCACCCGTGCCCACATTAAGGCTTGGGGGCTACTGGGCTTCGCGCTCATTATTTATAAATATTAAAGGGGCACATCGATCCCCTGATCTGGTGTTGCCACCCGACCAGTGTCTCGGGGGCTACTGCATTGCTTATTCAATGCAGAGAATTCAAAGTGCTCAGTGTTCGGCATGACCGAACTATGGGCAAGCGCGTCTTCGGACAACAATAAGTACCATCTGGGACTTATCCAGCATCAAGCTAATATATCACGATGACTTCTCACAACCCTCTCTCAGGGGCCTGTCCGCCGATCATTATTTCTAATATATTACACTGCGTTTCTATTCCTACTTATGCTGCCGAGCTAGGAGTTGATCCTCAGGCCGATTTTGCAAGTCGACCCGAGTCTCAGGGGCTACTAGGATCAGCAGTTTTATGTTTTCCTTCAGGTGCATCTCGGGTTTTAGACCGACACACACCTTGAGGGCTACTAGATATACATATACTGGCTATATATCTCGGCAGAGAATAAATTGCACCAATAAAAAATATTCGCAAACAAATCAGCCCATGGTCGGGGTGGTGCACCACCTCGGAAGCAGTCCGGCATAAAGCTCGGGCGCCAGTGGCTGGCTCCATAGAGGGCATTTCCGGCATTAAGCTCGGCTAAATTGGTTCAATCTTTTAAAAGACCGAGGTAGTTTACGACACCTCAGACGCTGACCATCGTTGGAGCTCGAAAGTGGTCCGGCATAAAGCCTGGGTTCGAATGGCTCATTCCATAGAGAACTTTTCAGCATTAAACTCGGATAATCTCCTTCAAACTTTTTCAAGCCAAGGTGATCTATGACACCTCGGATATAGTCCAGCACTGGAGCTCGGATATAGTCCGGTGTTGGTGCTCGGCTGCAAAAGATATCTCGAATGCAGTCCGGCATTGGAGCTCGGATGCAAGAGGACGCCGCCGCATGGGAACAATTTCAAACCCGACGTGTGGCGTAAAAAATAACAAGGCATTGATAAAGGCCTGATGACCCACAAGTGTAGGGGATCTATCGTAGTCCTTTCGATAAGTAAGAGTGTCGAACCCAACGAGGAGCAGAAGGAAATGATAAGCGGTTTTCAGCAAGTTATTCTCTGCAAGCACTGAAATTATAGGTAACAGATAGTTTTGTGATAGGATAATTTGTAACGAGCAACAAGTAACAAAAGTAAATAAAGTGCAGCAAGGTGGCCCAATCCTTTTTGTAGCAAAGGACAAGCCTGGACAAACTCTTATATAAAGGAAAACGGTCCCGAGGACACATGGGAATTATCGTCAAGCTAGTTTTCATCACGTTCATATGATTCGCGTTCGGTACTTTGATAATTTGATATGTGGGTGGACCGGTGCTTGGGTGCTGTCCTTACTTGAACAAGCATCCCACTTATGATTAACCTCTATTGCAAGCATCCGCAACTACAACAAAAGTATTAAGGTAAACCTAACCATAGCATGAAACATATGGATCCAAATCAGCCCCTTACGAAGCAACGCATAAACTAGGGTTTAAGCTTCTGTCACTCTAGCAACCCATCATCTACTTATTACTTCCCAATGCCTTCCTCTAGGCCCAAATAATGGTGAAGTGTCATGTAGTCGACGTTCACATAACACCACTAGAGGATAGACAACATACATCTCATCAAAATATCGAACGAATACCAAATTCACATGACTACTAATAGCAAGACTTCTCCCATGTCCTCAGGAACAAACGTAACTACTCACAAAGCATATTCATGTTCATAATCAGAGGAGTATTAATATGCATATAGGATCTGAACATATGATCTTCCACCAAATAAACCAACTAGCATCAACTACAAGGAGTAATCAACACTACTAGCAACCTACAGGTACCAATCCCAGACTTAGAGACAAGAATTGGATACAAGAGATGAACTAGGGTTTTGAGAGGAGTTGGTGCTGGTGAAGATGTTGATTGAGATTGCCCTCTCCCGATGAGAGGAGCGTTGGTGATGACGATGGCGATGATTTCCCCCTCCCGGAGGGAAGTGTCCCCGGCAGAACAGCTCTGCCGGAGCCCTAGATTGGTTCCGCCAAGGTTCCGCCTCATGGCGGCGGAGTCTCGTCCCGAAAGCTTGCTTATGATTTTTCTTCGGACGAAAGACTTCATATAGCAGAAGATGGGCACCGGAGGGCCAACAGGGGGCCCATGAGGCAGGGGGCGCGCCCCCCACCCTCGTGGCCAGGTGGAGGCCCCCTGACGTATTTCTTCCGCTCATTATTTTTTATTATTTCCAAAAATAACTTCCGTGGAGTTTCAGGACTTTTGGAGTTGTGCAGAATAGGTCTCTAATATTTGCTCCTTTTTCAGCCCAGAATTCCAGCTGCCGGCATTCTCCCTACTTATGTAAACCTTGTAAAATAAGAGAGAATAGGCATAAGTATTGTGACATAATGTGTAATAACAACCCATAATGCAATAAATATCGATATAAAAGCATGATGCAAAATGGACGTATCAACTCCCCCAAGCTTAGACCTCGCTTGTCCTCAAGCGAAAGTCGATAACGATAAATATGTCCACATGTTTAGAGGTAGAAGTGTCGATAAAATAAAATACGGACATGAGGGCATCATGATTATTCTCATAACAGCAACATATATAGATATTGTCATATGATTTCTTATGCTCAAGTAATAATCTATTCACAATGCAAAGTATGAATCAGAAACTTTATTGAGAACTAACAAACTATAATCTCAGTCATTGAAGCAATTGCAATTTATCATAACATCAGAAAGAGTCTATGTCAGAGCTTTCTAGCAAGTCCACATACTCAACTATCATTTAGTCTTTCATAATTGCTAACACTCACACAATACTTGTGGTTACAGAGTTTTAATCGGACACAGAGAAAGATAGGGGCTTATAGTTTCGCCTCCCAACCTTTTACCTCAAGGGTAATGTCAACAATAATAATTCATGCTAACCCACATCCAATTAGATATATATATCAGGATCTTTCCAACATCCTGTGCTTGCCAAAGGATAAAATGTAAAAAGGAAAGGTGAAGATCACCATGACTCTTGCATAAGGTAGAAGATAATAGTAAAAGATAGGCCCTTCGCAGAGGGAAGCAGAGGTTGCCATGCGCTTTCAGGGTTGGATGCACAAAATCTTAATGCGAAAGAACGTCACTTTACATTGCCACTTGTGATATGAACCTTTATTATGCAGTCCGTCGCTTTTATTTCTTCCACATCACAAGATCGTATAAAGCTTATTTCCTCCACACCAATCAATCATACATATTTAGAGAGCAATTTTTATTGCTTGCACCGATGACAACTTACTTGAAGGATCTTACTCAATCCATAGGTAGATATGGTGGACTCTCATGGCAAAACTGGTTTAAGGGTTTTTGGAAGCACAAGTAGTATCTCTACTTGGTGCAAAGAATTTGGCTAGCATGAGGGGGAAAGGCAAGCTCAACATGTTGGATGATCCATGACAATATACTTTATCTCAGATATAAGAAAACATAACCCATTACGTTGTCTTCCTTGTCCAACATCAACTCTTTAGCATGTCATATTTTAATGAGTGCTCCCAATCATAAAAGATGTCCAAGATAGTATATTTATATGTGAAACCTCTCTTTCTTTATTACTTCCTATTAATTGCAACGATGACCAAAGCTATGTTTGTCAACTCTCAACAATTTTTAATCATCATACTCTTTCTATGTGAAGTCATTACTCTCAATAAGATCAATATGATCTCTTTATTTCTTTTTATTCTTTTCTCTTTTCTTTTATTCACTCAAGATCATAGCAAGATAATCAAGCCCTTGACTCAACACTAATCTTTATTATATAACTTACGGACTCGATTACATAGAGAGATCATAAAGCAAAACTCAAAACTAGATCATACCAAAACTTTTATTCTACTAGATCAAGATACTACTAAATAGGATCGAACTAAGAAAAACGGTAAAGATAGGAGATGTGGTTGTGATACGATACCGGGGCACCTCCCCCAAGCTTGGCAGTTGCCAAGGGGAGTGCCCATACCCATATGATTATGTCTCCTTTGCTGGTGAAGGGATTGTTGATGATGTAGGCTTGTCGTCCATCTTCCAAGGCATAGGCTCACCATCATAGAAGGATGATCGAGTCTCCGGGATCCTTAAATCTGCAGCCAAACTCATCCTCTTGAATCTATATTCATACTCATAGTTTTGGTTTTGCAGATCATAGATTTGGGCTTGGAGGTGCTCGATTTTCTCGTGGAGCTTGAAGATGGCCTCCCCAATGTCCTTGGCATCCAGCTTGTGGTTGTTGGTGAACTCCGTGATCATTATGTGATTGGAGTCAAGTCCACGCTCCACCATCTCCTGGCACTTGAAAACTTGTTGCTCCATTGCTTCAAGCCTTGTCTCCACGCTTCTGGTCCTCCGTGGTCCCTCAACATCGCGGATGTGCAGCACCCCCTCATGCATCTCAATGGTTTGAGGGTGTTGTAGCACCTCCACGAGGTAGGGATTGATGACCTTCTCGAAGAACTTGTCCTTGGGGGCACTTGGAGATGTCATGATGATCTAGATCTGTTAGAAAAATAGCTCGAAACAAGAACAGAGGATATTTGCATGATACAGGAGTCAAAACCTCCGGGAGATTATATAATGAATTTTTACTGACCGAAATACGTATCGTGCAAGAAAACGGAGTCCGGAGAGCGCACGAGGTGCCCACGAGGTAGGGGGCGCGCCCAGGGGGCAGGGCGCGCCCTCCACCCTTGTGGAGCCCTCGTGTCCTTCCCGGACTGCTTCTTATTTTTCTATTTTTCTAAATATTCCAAAACGGAGAAAAATTGCCTTTAGAACTGTTTTGGAGTCGGTTTACTTACCGTACCACATACCTATTCCTTTTCGGAGTCTGAAACATTCCGGAAAGTGTCCCTTATGTATTCCTCCGGGGTTACGGTTTCAATAACATTAGTTTCCACATTTATGGGATTACCTGAGATATAACGTTTGATTCTTTGACCGTTCACCACCTTCGGGTTTGTGCCTTCGAAGTTGTTGATTTTTATGGCACTGGAACGATAGATCTCCTCGATAACGTAAGGGCCTTCCCATTTAGAGAGAAGTTTTCCTGCAAAAAATCTTAAACGAGAGTTGTATAGCAATACATAATCACCTACATTAAACTCACGCTTTTGTATTCTTTTGTCATGCCATCTTTTAACTTTTTCTTTAAACAATTTGGCATTCTCATAGGCTTGGGTTCTCCATTCATCAAGTGAGCTAATGTCAAATAACCTCTTCTCACCGGCAAGTTTGAAATCATAATTGAGCTCTTTAATAGCCCAATAAGCCTTATGTTCTAGTTCGAGAGGTAAGTGACATGCTTTTCCATAAACCATTTTATACGGAGACATACCCATAGGATTTTTATATGCAGTTCTATAGGCCCATAATGCATCATCAAGTTTCTTGGACCAATTCTTTCTAGATCTATTAACAGTCTTTTGCAAAATTAATTTGAGCTCTCTATTACTCAATTCTACTTGACCACTAGACTGTGGGTGATAAGGAGATGCAATTCTATGATTAACATCATACTTAGCAAGCATTTTACGGAAAGCACCATGAATAAAATGTGAACCACCATCAGTCATTAAATATCTAGGGACTCCAAACCTCGGAAAAATAACTTCTTTAAGCATCTTAATAGAAGTGTTATGATCAGCACTACTAGTTGGAATAGCTTCTACCCACTTAGTAACGTAATCAACAGCAACTAAAATATGTGTGTAACCATTAGAGGCAGGAAAAGGTCCCATATAATCAAAGCCCCAAACATCAAATGGTTCAATAACAAGTGAATAATTCATAGGCATTTCTTGACGTCTACTAATATTACCAATTCTTTGACATTCATCACAAGATAAGACAAACTTACGGGCATCCTTGAAGAGAGTAGGCCAATAAAAACCGGATTGCAATACCTTATGTGCAGTTCTATCTCCAGCGTGGTGTCCTCCATAAGCCTCGGAGTGACACTTGCGTAGGATCTGTTCCTGTTCATGCTCAGGTACACAACGTCTAATAACACCATCTACTCCTTCTTTATAAAGATGTGGGTCATCCCAAAAGTAATGTCTCAAATCATAGAAAAACTTTTTCTTTTGCTGGTATGTGAAACTAGGTGGTATAAATTTAGCAACAATGTAATTAGCATAATCAGCATACCATGGAGCAGTACGAGAAGCATTTATGACATTTAATTGCTCATCAGGAAAGCTATCATCAATAGGTAGTGGGTCATCAAGAACATTTTCTAACCTAGACAAGTTGTCTGCAACGGGGTTCTCAGCTCCCTTTCTATCAATAATATGCAAATCAAATTCTTGTAGCAAGAGAACCCATCTAATAAGTCTAGGTTTAGCATCTTTCTTTTCCATAAGATATTTAATAGCAGCATGATCAGTGTGAATAGTTACTTTAGAATCAACAATATAAGGTCTGAACTTATCACAAGCAAATACAACTGCTAAGAATTCTTTTTCAGTAGTAGCATAATTTCTCTGAGCATTGTCTAGAGTTTTACTAGCATATTGAATAACATTTAATTTCTTATCAACTCTTTGCCCTAGAACAGCACCTACAGCATAATCACTAGCATCACACATAATTTCAAAGGGTAAATTCCAATCAGGTGGCTGAACAATAGGTGCAGAGATCAATGCTTTCTTAAGTATTTCAAATGCTTCTACACAATCATCATCAAAGACAAATGGTATATCTTTTTGTAATAAATTAGTCAGAGGCCGAGAAATTTTTGAGAAGTCCTTAATGAACCTCCTATAAAAACCGGCATGACCAAGGAAACTTCTTATACCTTTGATGTCCTTGGGACATGGCATCTTTTCAATAGCATCAACCTTGGCTTTATCAACTTCAATACCTCTTTCAGAAACTTTATGCCCCAAGACAATACCTTCATTAACCATAAAGTGGCACTTTTCCCAATTCAAGACAAGATTAGTTTCTTCACATCTCTGCAAAACTCGATCAAGGTTGCTCAAGCAATCATCAAAAGAGGATCCATAGACGGAGAAATCGTCCATGAAAACCTCACAAATCTTTTCACAAAAGTCAGAGAATATAGCCATCATGCATCTTTGAAAGGTAGCAGGTGCATTACATAAACCAAAAGGCATACGTCTATAAGCAAAAGTACCGAAAGGGCAAGTAAAAGTGGTCTTTGATTGATCATCGGCTGACACAGGTATTTGAGAGAAACCAGAATAACCATCTAGAAAGCAAAAATGTGTATGTTTGGATAATCTTTCTAGCATTTGATCGATAAAAGGTAAGGGGTAATGATCCTTTTTAGTAGCTTTATTTAATTTGCGGAAATCAATTACCATCCTATAACCTGTAATAATTCTTTGCGGGATCAATTCATCTTTATCATTAGGAACGACAGTAATACCTCCCTTCTTAGGGACACAATGGACAGGACTTACCCACTGACTATCAGCAACGGGATAAATAATACCTGCCTCAAGAAGCTTTAGTATTTCCTTTCTTACCACTTCTTTCATCTTAGGATTCAGCCGTCGTTGGTGATCACGAACTGGTTTGGCATCTTTCTCCAAATTTATTTTGTGTTGACATAGAGTGGGACTAATGCCCTTAAGATCATCAAGAGTATATCCAATAGCAGCACGGTGCTTCTTCAGAGTTTTCAATAATCTCTCTTCTTCATGCTCTGAAAGGTTAGCACTAATAATAACAGGATATATCTTTTTCTCATCAAGATAAGCATATTTAAGAGTATCAGGTAACGGTTTGAGCTCAAACACGGGATCACCCTTGGGTGGAGGAGGATCCCCTAGGATTTCAACAGGCAAATTGTGTTTCAGGATAGGTTCCTGTTTAAAGAATACTTCATCTATTTCCCTTCTTTCATTCATAAACATATCATTTTCATGGTCTAGCAAATATTGTTCTAAAGGATCACTAGGAGGTACGGCAATAGAAGCAAGACCAATAATTTCATCCTTACTAGGCAATTCCTCTTCACGGTGTTGTCTACTAAATTTAGAGAAATTAAACTCATGAGACATATCACCCAAACCAATAGTAACGACATCCTTTTCGCAGTCTATCCTAGCATTAACAGTGTTCAAGAAGGGTCTACCAAATATAATGGGACAAAAGCTATCTTGTGGGGAACCAAGAACAAGAAAATCAGCAGGATATTTAGTTTTCCCACACAAGACTTCAACATCTCTAACAATTCCCATTGGTGAAATAGTATCTCTATTGGCAAGTTTAATTGTGACATCAATATCTTCTATCTCAGTAGGTGCAATATCATGCATAATTTCTTTGTATAAGTCAAAGGTATTGCACTAGCACTAGCACCCATATCACATAAGCCATGATAACAATGATCTCCTATTTTAACAGAAATAACAGGCATGCCTACCACAGGTCTATGTTTATCTTTAGCACAAGGTTTGGCAATTCTAGCAGTTTCATCACGGAAATGAATAACATGCCCATCAATATTATCAGACAAGAGATCTTTAACAATAGCAATATTAGGTTCAACTTTAATTTGCTCAGGAGGTGTATAAGTTCTAATATTGCTTTTACGGACCACAGTTGAAGCTTTAGCATGATCCTTTATCCTAACAGGGAAAGGTGGTTTCTCAACATAAGAAGTAGGAACAATAGGATCATTATAAGTGATAGTCTTTTCTTCAACTTTAATAGGTGCAGCTACTTTTACTTCTATGGGAGGATGATATTTAAACCACTTCTCCTTAGGGAGATCAATATGAGCAGCAAAAGATTCACAGAAAGAAGCTACTATCTCAGAGTCAAGTCCATATTTAGTGCTAAATTTACGGAAAACATCGGTATCCATAAAAGATTTAACACAATCAAACTTAGGTGTCATACCTGACTCCTTACCTTCGTCGAGATCCCAATCTTCAGAGTTGCGTTTAATTCTATCCAATAAATCCCATTTGAATTCAATAGTCTTCATCATAAAAGAGCCAGCACAAGAAGTATCGAGCATGGTGCGATTGTTATCAGAAAGCCGAGCATAAAATTTTGAATAATCATTTCTCTTGAGAGCTCATGATTGGGGCATGAATATAACATTGATTTAAGCCTCCCCCAAGCTTGAGCGATGCTTTCTCCTTCGCGAGGCCAAAAATTATATATATAATTGCGATCACGATGAACAAGATGCATAGGATAAAATTTCTGATGAAATTCCAATTTCAATCGTTTGTAGTTCCATGATCCCGTATCATCACATAGCCTATACCATGTCAATGCATCTCCCTTCAAAGATAAAGGGAAGACCTTCTTCTTAATAACATCACCGGGTATACCTGCAAGCTTAAATAATCCACAAACTTCATCCACATATATTAGGTGCTCATCAGGATGCTTTGTTCCATCTCCTGCAAAAGGAATTAGCTAGCAGTTTTTCTAACATACCCGAAGGAATTTCAAAGTGGACATTTTCATTTTCAGTAGGTTCAGTAGGTTGAGGAGCAACTCTTTGCTCTACTGTCGGGTGAAGATACCCGAACAAGCCCCTCAGAGGATTACTTTCCATAGTAACAAGTGACAGTAAATTTCAGCACACTATATAAATTTTTCCTTACCAAATTCCACCTACCAAAGGCGCTTCACTCCCCGGCAACGGCGCCAGAAAAGAGTCTTGATGACCCACAAGTATAGGGGATCTATCGTAGTCCTTTCGATAAGTAAGAGTGTCGAACCCAACGAGGAGCAGAAGGAAATGATAAGCGGTTTTCAGCAAGGTATTCTCTGCAAGCACTGAAATTATAGGTAACAGATAGTTTTGTGATAGATAATTTGTAACGAGCAACAAGTAACAAAAGTAAATAAAGTGCAGCAAGGTGGCCCAATCCTTTTTGTAGCAAAGGACAAGCCTGGACAAACTCTTATATAGAGAAAAGCGCTCCCGAGGACACATGGGAATTATCGTCAAGCTAGTTTTCATCACGTTCATATGATTCGCGTTCGGTACTTTGATAATTTGATATGTGGGTGGACCGGTGCTTGGGTGCTGTCCTTACTTGAACAAGCATCCCACTTATGATTAACCTCTATTGCAAGCATCCGCAACTACAACAAAAGTATTAAGGTAAACCTAACCATAGCATGAAACATATGGATCCAAATCAGCCCCTTACGAAGCAACGCATAAACTAGGGTTTAAGCTTCTGTCACTCTAGCAACCCATCATCTACTTATTACTTCCCAATGCCTTCCTCTAGGCCCAAATAATGGTGAAGTGTCATGTAGTCGACGTTCACATAACACCACTAGAGGATAGACAACATACATCTCATCAAAATATCGAACGAATACCAAATTCACATGACTACTAATAGCAAGACTTCTCCCATGTCCTCAGGAACAAACGTAACTACTCACAAAGCATATTCATGTTCATAATCAGAGGAGTATTAATATGCATATAGGATCTGAACATATGATCTTCCACCAAATAAACCAACTAGCATCAACTACAAGGAGTAATCAACACTACTAGCAACCTACAGGTACCAATCCCAGACTTAGAGACAAGAATTGGATACAAGAGATGAACTAGGGTTTGAGAGGAGATGGTGCTGGTGAAGATGTTGATGGAGATTGCCCTCTCCCGATGAGAGGAGCGTTGGTGATGACGATGGCGATGATTTCCCCCTCCCGGAGGGAAGTGTCCCCAACAGAACAGCTCTGCCAGAGCCCTAGATTTGTTCCGCCAAGGTTCCGCCTCGTGGCGGCGGAGTCTCGTCCCGAAAGCTTGCTTATGATTTTTCTTCGGACGAAAGACTTCATATAGCAGAAGATGGGCACCGGAGGGCCAACAGGGGGCCCACGAGGCAGGGGGCGCGCCCAGGGGGGTAGGGCGCGCCCCCCACCCTCGTGGCCAGGTGGAGGCCCCCCTGACGTATTTCTTCCGCTCATTATTTTTTATTATTTCCAAAAATAACTTTCGTGGAGTTTCAGGACTTTTGGAGTTGTGCGGAATAGGTCTATAATATTTGCTCCTTTTCCAGCCCAGAATTCCAGCTGCCGGCATTCTCCCTCCTTATGTAAACCTTGTAAAATAAGAGAGAATAGGCATAAGTATTGTGACATAATGTGTAATAACAGCCCATAATGCAATAAATATCGATATAAAAGCATGATGCAAAATGGACGTATCAAGGCCGAGAACTTAAAGGGGCTCCTCGGATACCCGACGTGTAAACTCTTCGAATTCACTTCGGCGATCCTCAAGATCGAAGATGAGATGATTTGTTGAACCCGTTTTCAAGACCGATGACCGAAGATGAAGAACAGTTCAGAAGAATCGAGGAGTGTTCCCAACTTGAAGATCGGTTCAGGGGGCTACTGACGGTGTCCTGGACTAGGGGGTACTCACCACCTCGTCTCCCGGTCAGTTGGATTGGGCCGAGGACCCCCATGGCCGTTTGCTCATGGGCCAGTTCGGACAGCCGATGTATACACGAGGAAGATTCCACAAGACCTGGTGATCAAGACAAGGACTCCTCTCCACCGGCGTATTCGACTAGGACTCTTGTTATCCTAAGCCTCGGGTACATTATATAAGCCGAGGCCAGGCTAGTTGACAGAGCATCATGACATTACTCATCATACCTCTAGGGTTTAGACAACAACATATGATCTCGAGGTAGATCAACTCTGTACTCATACACATCGAATACAATCAAAAGCAGCATGTAGGGTATTATCTCTTCGAGAGAGCCCGAAGCTGGGTAAAATCTCGTGTCCATGTTACCATCGATCCGAAGACACACAGCTTGGGACCCCCTACCCGAGATCTGCCGGTTTTGACACTGACAGAGCGACCTCCGATAGATACCATGTAGAAGACTAGAATAGGCCGTACAACACAATTGCCTTGATCGGTGCACCAGGCACGTATATATGATGTACAAGATGGGGCCACAACCTCAACTATACAGAAGACCTAGGAGGTGGGCCCAAGACACAATATACACGTACACAATATATTTAACAGTCTGGTACACCCACATTAACTAAGTTTATTACTCACTTTCAATGCATATCACCGGATGAGATTACAGTTTACATCTTCTGATAAAGGGATAGTGTGGTCTTCTTACATGGTGGATTTATTTTTAAAGACTTGCTCTACCAACAGTCGGCGTTCATGATGGAGTAGGCTACAATGGTGGTGCAAGTTGCGAGATGAGGCAACACCCTAAGTGTTTTCGATGTGTCTTTGGCCGCGGTCGGCAAGCATTATATATAGGAGTACCATAGGTGTATCTTGTGGCGATCACGATCTCAAATCGACTTGGTTTTTTAAGTTGTATAATTACCGGACAATAAACCATAAACGTTTCTGCCAAGTGGTCGAGTCTGGTGGTCTTCTCTTTCTCTTCTTAACACATCACTGATTGTGGTGGAGAGAACCCACAATATAAAGAGGTCTCACATCTCCTCAACCTCGGTTGTAATCATGACTTGCCATTTTATACACGGGCCTTTTTGAGAATTCAAAAATTGTACATGTGCTAGCCCATTCACTACTGCAGGATGCTGCTAACGCAACACTACAATCGGAGACCCTTCGAGAAACTGTGTGCGATGCAATAATCGCAAACGGTGTTGTATGAAAACCGTCAGAAATGTATAAAACGTTTGCGATGACGGATGCATCAAACACGGTTCAGGTTTTAGTTGCGTGTGCGATGAAGGGCATATGGTTTAGTTCAATTAACTATTTGCGATGAGGAGGAACAAAAGAAATGGGCAGCCAGATGAAGGCGTGTGCGATACACAGCATACGGTTCACTCGGATGAACTGTTTTTGATTAGGCAACACAAAAGAAACAGTCAGCCAGATCAAGGTGTGTGTGATTGAGGGCATACGCTTCAGAAGGATTAACTGTTTGCGATTAGGCAACAAAACAGAAACGGGTCAGCCAGATCAAAGTGTCTGCGATTGATGGCATACACTTCACATGGATGAACTGTTTGCGATTAGCCACAACAAACTGAAACAGTTAGATAGATCAACGTGTGTGCGCTAGATGTGCACACACATTCTAATTAAAAGAACCGTGCGCGATGGTGCTGACATTGCCTATTTCGGTGCACCCTATGGTGCAAACGCCATGTACGCGGCCGAGAAGGCATACGTGCCCACGTTACGCCTTCCGGGAATAGTGCCGCACTTATAACCGTCACTAAATTTTGAGCATGCGTCCCGTCACAATTTTTTTAGAAGAACAGGGAGGCCGCGTCCCGTCACATTCCAAATTGTAAACCTGTTCACACCGATCAAAACCTAAACGGTTTCCCACTTAGGAGCATATTACTACTCGGTTATAAATACTACTACTCCAAGATGACTGCACATTCCCTTCTCATCCACAAAAACAAACAAGTCATTCATCATCGTTCCCTTGCGTCTGCCATGGCCAGCGTGAGTTCTGGGTCGAGAGATTGCCACCAAGGAGAGGCGATCCTGGAAGCGGAAGCACGAGAGATGTCCCGCCTCGCCGCCAAAGCAGCTAACATGTCCCGCCGCGCGGCCGTAGCAGCAGAGAGGTCCCGCCGCGCCGCCGAAGCATCATGGAGGTCCCGCCGCGCCGTCGATGCAGCAGACTGGTCCGGCCGCGCCGCGGAAGCAGATGAGATGTCCCGCCGCACCGCGAATGCAGCAGAGATGTCCTCCTACGCCGCGGCGGCCTAGGAAAATGTCTCGCGGGCAGGCGAGGACTCTTACAGGCGCATGCGTGCCCTCGTCCTTAGGCAGATGGATCAGATCTCCAGGTGGGCGAGGTTGCAGGATGACCTGAAAGGCTCGTTTGAACAGTCTACCGGCGTCATCCGACAACTAAATAAGAGCAATGCGAAGCTCCAGGCCGAGCGCGACCTGCTGAGGGCGAAGATCGTCGGAAGTGCGGGGCAAAAGGAGCAGACCACTGCCTTGTTGGAGAGGACCGGCGTCATCATCGAGAAACTTATGGACGAGAATGCCATGCTGCGCATCGAGCGCAGAAGGCTGGTGGAGGAATCCGTGGATGCTCTCAAGCAGCATCTTGAGGACAAGAAAGAGCTTATCGCCGCTTGCCGCGGAGACTAGTTCCCGCGGCCTGCAGCAACGCATCAACAAAGTAGAGATCAATGAGCCAGATCGTTGTCTTCCTTCTTCTTTTGCCCTTATGTATTTCGGGCGTTGCCGCATGTGGCTTTTTTTAATTATGTTCCTAAATACGTAAGACAATTATTATCCACTGTCATCATCCTTATATTCATCATGCTTGCTATAAGTCACAGTCGATGCTATATAGGTCCGTCGGATCTTACATCAAGATCTGTGCAAAACTTTCTTTTCAAATTTTCATGTTTCTTTCTTAAATCTCAGTCCAGTGAGACATATAGCCACGTCGTAGAACAGGTACTCGTGCGCCATTAATGGGGACGTTGGGAGGGAGGTGCGCGGTGGGTAGTGGTGAAAGGGCTCCCCTCCCGATGAACACGCTGTAACACCCACGATGCGGCTATATCTCCCACGTGTCGAGGCACGACTTAGAGGCATAACTGCATTGTGGTTTTGTCGCAAGAAGGGTCATCTTCACACAATCCCATGTAATGAACAAGAATGGGATAAAGAGTTGGCTTACAATCGCCACTTCACACAATACATAATCAATTCATACATCATTCAAGATACACACATAGGTCCGACTACAGAACCAAAATAAAAGAAGACAACCCCAAATGCTAGATCCCCGATCGTCCCAACTGGGCTCCACTACTGATCAACAGGAAAAGAAACAAAGTAACGACCAAGTTCCTCGTCGAACTCCCACTTGAGCTCGGTTGCGTCATCTGCACTGGTATCATCGGCACCTGCAACTGTTTTGGAAGTATCTGTGAGTCACGAAGGACTCAGCAATCTCACACCCGCGAGATCAAGAATATTTAAGCTTAAGGGTAGGAAAGGGTAAGGTGGTGAGGTTGCAGCAGCGACTAAGCATATATGGTGGCTAACATACGCAAATAAGAGCGAGAAGAGGAGCAACGGAACGGTCGTCAACTAGTAATGATCAAGAAGTGATCCTGAACTCCTACTTACGTCAACCATAACCCAAAAGTCGTGTTCTCTTCCCGGACTCCGCCGAAAAGGGACCATCACGGCTACACACACGGTTGATGTATTTTAATTAAGTCAAGTGTCAAGTTCTCTACAACCGGACATTAACAAATTCCCATCTTCCACATAACCGCGGGCACGGCTCTCGAAAGTTTATACCCTGCAGGGGTGTCCCAACTTAGCCCATTATAAGCTCTCATGGTCAACGAAGGATATTCCTTCTCCCGGGAAGACCCGATCAGTCTCGGAATCCCGGTTTATAAGACATTTCGACAATGGTAAAACAAGACCAGCAAAGCCGCCCGAATGTGCCGACAAATCCCGATAGGAGCTGCACATATCTCGTTCTCAGGGCACACCGGATGAGCAAGACGTCGGGTTGGCATAGACCCTGGTTGCCCAAGGGGCGCCGGACATCGCTCGGTGTGGACCAGCACTCGATGGAGAACTGGCCCGGGGGTTAAAATAAAGATGACCCTTGAGTCTGCAGAACCCAAGGGAAAAAGGCTTAGGTAGGCAAATGGTAAAACCAAGGTTGGGCCTTGCTGGAGGAGTTTTGTTCAAAGCGAACTGTCAAGGGGGTCCCATAAATCACCCAACCGCGTAAGGGACGCAAAATCAAGGAACATAACACCGGTATGACGGAAACTAGGGCGGCAAGAGTGGAACAAAACACCAGGCATAAGGCCGAGCCTTCCACCCTTTACCAAGTATATACATGCATTAATTAAATAAGAGATATTGTGATATCCCAACATCAACATAAACCAACATGGAGCAATCTTCATCTTCACCTGCAACTAGCAACGCTATAAGAGGGGCTGAGCAAAAGCGGTAACATAGCCAAACAATGGTTTGCTAGGAAGGGTGACAAAGGTTAGAGGTGGTTTCATGGCAATTTGGGAGGCATGATATAGCAAGGGGTAGGTAGCGCGGCATAGTAATAGAGCGAACAACTAGCAAGCAAAGATAGAAGTGATTTCGAGGGTATGGTCATCTTGCCTGAGATCCCGCAAGGAAGAAGAACGAGTCCATGAAGAAGACAAACGGACGTAGTCGAATGAATCCTCACAACTCCGGAACGAAACCAAAGCTAACGGGAGAAGCAAACCGGAAAGAAACAAACAACATAGCAAACAACCATGACAGAAACATGACATGATGCACAAACAAGTATGATGCATGTCCGGTTTAAATGAGGCATGGCATGGCAAAATGCAACAAACAACACTACAAATTAAGTGGAGCTCAATATGCAATGAGTTGCATATTGACGAAACACCACATCAATTATTTAGTTCTCTCTCGATTATGTACCCAACAATATTAAATGTTGATTAACATTGCAATAGGTGAAGCATAAGTAAACTAACTATTTAGGCAAGTTTAAATGAGGCCGGAACAACAAACAACAATTCTGGAAAATCCTCATGTCCATATTTTAGATTTGGTACTGTTCTGCCCTAAACCATATTTTAAAGTTGTTAAACTGCAAAATAAAGTGCACCATGTTAAACTAGGCATTTTTCTACCCCATTTACATATAAAGTTTATTAAATTCCGAGTTACGGTTAATTAGTTATGAATTAAAGCATTTTAGCATGGCCTTTATGCAAAATTAAACAAACAGCATTTTAAACATTTTAAACATGGTTGAGAGTGGCATATTATGAAACTAGACGAAATTCTAAGCATTTTACATATTTAAAACATTTTAATCCGATGCACCATTTGTGAGTTATTAAATGCATGATTTAGAGGGTCTTTTCTGTAAATCTGAAAACTCCTGGATAATTAGGAAATTCGCAGAACCGAAAAAAAACGAGACATGGGCCGAATCTGGTGCACTGCTGGGCTGAACAGGAGGGCTGTGGAGAGCTCACCCATGGGCCAGGCCCAGTCGGTGGAGAGGCTGAGGCGAGGCGCTGGGCCTTGACGCCTGGGACTTGGAGGCCGGCCACGCTGGCGCTGGACCAAGTCAACGAAGGGGCAGCGCTAGCTGTCTCGTTCGAAGCAGACAAAGCGAGCGGGCGGGTGACGCAGCAGGGGAACTTGGCGGGGCGGCGGAGAGGCGCAGGGGCTTGGGGCTCCGGCAGCTTGGTCTCCGGCGGCAGAGCGGCGACCTCGAGGCAGGGACGAGGCCGGTACTTAGCGCGGGGTCAACGCAGGAAGCAGAGGGCGAGCAGAGGAGGTCGACGCGGTCCTGCACGGCTGCGATGCAGAGGGCGACGGTGGTGGCGAGCGGCGTTGGCGAGGCGGCGGTGGCTCCGGGAACTTGACGGGGCGGTGGAGCCGCAGGTCAACGGGGCGCAGAGGAGGTCCCTAGCGGCGGGGCTTGGCGAGGTCGGCGTCGAGGAAGGAGGGGACCAAGGCAAGGGTCAGCGGAGCACGGGCCTGGGCGGCCGTAGTCGACCTCCGATGAGGCACGAGGCCTGCTGGTTCTTCCGACGAGCGGCGCGGGGACGAGGTGAGGAGGCGCTCGGGCACCTGCCCGCTGGATCGAGGGCTCGAGGAGCTCCTCTCCTTTGGTGCTGGACGCGCACGGGAGCCGGGAGGGGAGGCGGCTGCGAGCAGTGGGGAGCAGCTGGTGCTGCTCCGGCAGGGAGGTGGAGGCGCATGGGAGGCTCGGGGTCGAGCCTTTGCTCTCCCGAGCAAGGAGGCGACGGGATCGAGGGGAAGCTGCGGGATGGATGGATTGGGTCGATGGGGAAAACGAGGAAGGTGGCGGCGGCATGGAGATTGATGGATGGGACAGCTCCCCTAGGTTTTAGGGTTAGGCTAGATTAGGTATGGGGTTGCTGTTTAAATAGGCAGGGCAGAAAACAGAGGGGGGGGGGGTTTAGGGGCGTCTGATTATAATCGGGCGGTCGAGAATAAGTAGGCTAGAGCGTCCAATTAAGAAAACGGAGATGTTTTGTAGATGTTTGGGGATGATCTGAATCCAACGGTAACAACAAACCAGGTCGAGTACGGGACAACTTTCGGATGCGTGGGAGGGGATCGCGGGCTGACGAGAGAGGTTAGTTGGTTTGACAAGAGGGAACCGAAAACACGGTTGGTCTCGGAACGATCAACGAAGACAAGGGGGGAACGCGGCAACTACGAATGAATGCAAGTTTTAAAAACAATGACGACAACGAGTGTCGATGCAATGCGGATGATGCGATGATGAATGCAACAAACAAATAAAACACACGGCGGTCACGCAAAACATGGCAGGCATCTGGAGCGTCGGTCTCGGGGCGTCACAACACTCCACCACTACGAGAGGATCTCGTCCCGAGATCTAGGATGGCACCGGAGAGAAACGGAAGAGGAAGAGGTAAAACAAAAGTTGCTTCTTTGAAGAACGAGTGAAACCACGAACCTTGAGAGGTTAAATAATTTAAAGAAGAATACAATGGAGATGAACGCGATTGCAAACACTCCATTAGAAAAGAGAAACAAGGAACGTTACGAGAACCTTGTAGGTTGAAAAGCAAACAAAAATGGTTACGATGGACAAGAAGTACATGCAAGCACTCCGGTTGAAACGAGATGTATAAGGAACGATAAAGACCAATTACGACAACACTCCGGTTAAAACAAGATAGAGAAGGAATAAGAGTGATATAATTTGGACAGCACTCCGACTGTAAATGGAAGGAATTTAACATGATCTTGACAAGATGAGAGGATACTCGATGAAATTAACAACACGTTGCCTCCGGAACTAATGAAAGAATGGCACAAGGGGTAAGAAAGATTTCAGACAGCACTCCGGTTGAGGAAGGAGACAAAACTTGATAAGATGAGAGAACTCGAATGAAAACACGACACTCCGGCTAAACGGATAAGAAAGGAAAAATTACATGATCTTGACAAAACAAGATGATTGGTCGAAGAGAGCAACATCACAAAGCCTCTGGAAACAATGCATGATAGTTAGATAGTTGGAGTGAATAGAACGAAGAATGATACCAACATCTCCTACCATAAATGAATTTTAAAGAGCATCCTTACGAAGTAGGATTGAACGGAGTTGTTGGAAAAAATCAACAACGAAAAGAACAAGCTTGTTGTGGGCTTATGGAAAACTTCTCAAAATTATGAGGTGAAATTTTGCCACTAACGAAAACAATTGCTTGCTTGAGATCAACGAAGAGATGAAAACTTCTCTCGCCGATAGGATAGGAGAAAAACTTGGATCATTGATAGACACCACAATTAGCAACATTCCTTAGGGAAGGCTGTAGGTGAAATATAACCCAAGATAACTCCAACAAAGAGATTGATTGGTCAAAAATATCTCTTGAACGAAGAGAAAATGATGGATTTAATTATCTCATTCCTGACAACTTGTGAATCATGAAACATGAAGGAAATTATCAAGAATGACATAACACCACCTCAAAAGATAAGAGAGAAAGAATTGCACTTCGGAATGCAAGATGAAGAATGCTTGAACTCCTCAAAACAAACATGTGTTGAGCACCATGTTTATTTTGAAGTATGGCTTGATGGATCTTAACTCCGAGAGAAATCTTGAAGAACAATTGAAGAATGAAAAGAATCCTTGACGAAGCACCATGTAGAGTCTCCATGAAGATCTCCGATAATAAAAGAATGATCAAACGAAAGGGAAAGTTGAAAAGAACTCCGGGAGAAGCCTTGCAATGATTAGATGAAGCTTTGAAATGATATAATTGAAATAACTTGGAGCTCCGGAAAATAAAGATGAAGCAACTCGAACTGAGAATGTGATATGATGAACAACTCCGGAAAGAAGAAATTAATCACTTGGATGAAACAAGAACAAGAATTATGTTATGCGTATCCTTCACCAATTTAAATTGATGACAAGCAATGGATTTTGGCATACTACTTATTCTCGTAGAAAGGATTAAGAGAGATATAGCGCAAACTTGAGAAGGACTTCAACGAACCACCGGTAACAACGGAAGAGAATTTGGAAAAGAACGAATGAATTGATACGATAACAACGGAAGAGAATTCTTGAATGAACCACCGTAAGAATTGGAAATGAAAGTAGCAAAGGCGCAATTCATCGAGAAGAATTAGAAAACGAATAAAGATACTTGACAGAATTTAGACACATGAGAACGAAAAGATCATGAACTGATTAGAGGATATTTGAACGATGCACCGGTAAGATTTGGAGAACGAGAGTTGAATGTTGAGAATGAATAAATCTTCTGAAATGATGGCCTTCGGAGAATCAAACTGAAAAGACTCATGAATTGCTCCGGATGGGTGAAAAGAATTCTCACAATCGAAAAACAATTATGAGAGGATGGCATCAAGCTTGAACCATGAATCTTTGGAAGAATGGATAAGGATTTGGAGGAAAAACTCTTCGTCGGTCTTCAAAATCCGAGAATGACGACGAGAAACCACCACCTTGAGTTGTAGAGATACTCCGGGATGAAAATTAGAAAAGATTGAACGAACGATGAAAATGATTTTAAAGATCTTGGAGAAAGACATTTGACTGATGATAATTCATTCTTACGTCAAACTTTGCAATGAATTTGAGAATAACTCCGGAAAAAAGTTAGAAGAGTCAGGTAAGATCCTGGGAAAAGACGTGTGGGTTAGGGCCCACTCAAAAGATACACCATTGAATAATTACTTGAAAAGGAGATAGCACCGGTTGAATTAAATGGCTTGAATGAGCTAACAACCTCGAAATAGTTAGAATTGATGCGGAGTGGAAACACGAATCTTCAGAGATATCTTCAGCACTCCAGAACAAATGAATGGCGAGAAGTGGATGATTAAGAGGTACACCGGCATGAGAAAGCATTTGAAACAAGGACAAGAATACGATCAACACTGAAAGCTTGACTTGAGTCCACCGGAGAAGAAAAAGAACGAAGAGTATTAAACTTGAAGAACATCTTCATGAGAACCACCGGGTAAGAGCATTGACGGAAAAGAATGAAGGGACTTCACATGAATAAAATGGATACTTGATTAAGAAATCTGGGTCCTTGAAGAAAAGGGTGGGAGGGCGGGAAAACAAAGGCAACTTGGGGCAGATGGAATAAACACCATTGCAAAGAACTGAGAATTGATCTCGCGAATGTTGAAATGATCAGATCCACTTGAAGAGAAGCACGTCGGTTGGAAAAGAATTGGCATGACAATCTCGATGATCAAGAAGGCTTAGTATCCACATAGAAGTAGGGGAACACCGCTTAGGGAAGGTATGGAATCAACACTTGGCATTGAAGCAACTCGAATACCACAAATTAAAACAAAACAAAGGATTGGCTTGCAGAATAAGCCGGAACAAACATATGATAGAGATTTCGTCCGAAGTTTTCGTGGTGGGGCCCACACGGGCTCGATCGTACAGCATCATCATGTACAAGGCAGTGCACATGACATACGAAGCGTCCCCGAGTCGGCATAGCCAAGGACTCTTTAAGCCACTACGAGACCACTGTAAAACCAACCGTGGAAAGGCGGACCACTAGACGTCGAACCCCAATCTCATATCATGCATCTGTCGAAAAGATATCCTAGGAGCTACTTGAATTCCCACTTATAAACTCCAGAAACTTTCTGGTTATGCAATCAGGTGTTGGGGATACAGGGGACACAAAATATATCACCCAAACTAACAATACCTAGATCCAGCTGTATCCATCCTTCAACACATAACCAAGAAACCTTCGGAAATCATTTACCTCAACCTTCGAAAAGCATCTGTTATACGAGTTATGGCAATACTCCCGAACTCCCGCCCTAGTACTGGGTGGCGTCGAGGTGATCTCACCAACAACTGCATAAAAGAGATTTTCGATGTCGGCGAAACTCAGGTATTCCAGAACTGCAACGATAAAATTGTGACGACAACACCTCGGAGCTCAACTCCCCGGGACACTGCCACAACCCCTAAATGTCAGGAGGCACCAAGAACAATGTTCTCGTCACAAAACCATCGGAACGATTCCAAGATACCCGCGTGATCCTAAAAAATTTTTAGTGAAATTTGAGGAGAGAAAGTCAAAACTTCTACGTCAGGAGGCCTCACCAGAGCGACGAAGGGACTGAGGAGTAAAAAGAATCCTACTCTCCGATATATATAATCCTAAGACTCAAAACATTTTTGTTCTAGACTCAACAACGCCAGCGATTCGATCAAGCAGGGGGCTCCTAAGTCGGGGATGGCTCTGATTACCAACTTGTAACGCCCACGATGCGGCTATATCTCCCACGTGTCGAGGCACGACTTAGAGGCATAACCGCATTGTCGTTTTGTCGCAAGAAGGGTCATCTTCACACAATCCCATGTAATGAACAAGAATGGGATAAAGAGTTGGCTTACAATCGCCACTTCACACAATACATAAATAAATCATACATCATTCAGAGTACACACATAGGTCCGACTACGGAACCAAAATAAAAGAAGACAACCCCAAATGCTAGATCCCCGATCGTCCCAACTGGGCTCCACTCAGATCAACAGGAAAAGAAACAAAGTAACGACCAAGTTCCTCGTCGAACTCCCACTTGAGCTCGGTTGTGTCATTTGCACTGGTATCATCGGCACCTGCAACTGTTTTGGAAGTATCTGTGAGTCACGAAGGACTCAGCAATCTCACACCCGCGAGATCAAGACTATTTAAGCTTAAGGGTAGGAAAGGGTAAGGTGGTGAGGTTGCAGTAGCGACTAAGCATATATGGTGGCTAACATACGCAAATAAGAACGAGAAGAAGAGCAACGGAACGGTCGTCAACTAGTAATGATCAAGAAGTGATCCTGAACTCCTACTTACGTCAAACATAACCCAAAAGCCGTGTTCTCTTCCCGGACTCCGCCGAAAAGGGACCATCACGGCTACCCACACGGTTGATGTATTTTAATTAAGTCAAGTGTCAAGTTCTCTACAACCGTACATTAACAAATTCCCATCTGCCACATAACCGCGGGCATGGCTCTCGAAAGTTTATACCCTGCAGGGGTGTCCCAACTTAGCCCATTATAACCTCTCACGGTCAACGAAGGATATTCCTTCTCCTGGGAAGACCCGATCAGTCTCGGAATCCCGGTTTACAAGACATTTCGACAATGGTAAAACAAGACCAGCAAAGCCGCCCGAATGTGCCGACAAATCCCGATAGGAGCTGCACATATCTCGTTCTCAGGGCACACCGGATGAGCAAGACGTCGGGTTGGCATAGACCCTGGTTGCCCAGGGGGCACCGGACATCGCTCGGTTTGGACCAGCACTCGAAGGAGAACTGGCCCGGGGGTTAAAATAAAGATGACCCTTGAGTCTGCAGAACCCAAGGGAAAAGGCTTAGGTAGGCAAATGGTAAAACCAAGGTTGGGCCTTGCTAGAGGAGTTTTATTCAAAGCGAACTGTCAAGGGGGTCCCATAAATCACCCAACCGCGTAAGGGACGCAAAATCAAGGAACATAACACCGGTATGACGGAAACTAGGGCCGCAAGAGTGGAACAAAACACCAGGCATAAGGCCGAGCCTTCCACCCTTTACCAAGTATATACATGCATTAATTAAATAAGAGATATTGTGATATCCCAACATAAACATAAACCAACATGGAGCAATCTTCATCTTCACCTGCAGCTAGCAACGCTATAAGAGGGGCTGAGCAAAAGCGGTAACATAGCCAAACAATGGTTTGCTAGGAAGGGTGACAAAGGTTAGAGGTGTTCATGGCAATTTGGGAGGCATGATATAGCAAGTGGTAGGTAGCGCGGCATAGTAATAGAGCGAACAACTAGCAAGCAAAGATAGAAGTGATTTCGAGGGTATGGTCATCTTGCCTGAGATCCCGCAACGAAGAAGAACGAGTCCATGAAGAAGACAAACGGACGTAGTCGAACGAATCCTCACAACTCCGGAACGAAACCGAAGCTAACGGGAGAAGCAAACCGGAAAGAAACAAACAACATAGTAAACAACCATCACAGAAACATGAGATGATGCACAAACAAGTATGATGCATGTCCGGTTTAAATGAGGCATGGCATGGCAAAATGCAACAAACAACACTACAAATTAAGTGGAGCTCAATATGCAATGAGTTGCATATTGACGAAACACCACATCAATTATTTAGTTCTCTCTCGACTATGTACCCCATATTATTAAATGTTGATTAACATGGCAATAGGTGAAGCATAAGTAAACTAACTATTTAGGCAAGTTTAAATGAGGCCGGAACAACAAACAACAATTCCGGAAAATCCTCATGTCCATATTTTAGATTTGGTACTGTTCTGCCCTAAACCATATTTTAAAGTTGTTAAACAGCAAAATAAAGTGCACCATGTTAAACTAGGCATTTTTCTACCCCATTTACATATAAAGTTTATTAAATTCCGAGTTACGGTTAATTAGTTATGAATTAAAGCATTTTAGCATGGCATTTATGCAAAATTAAACAAACAACATTTTAAACATTTTAAACATGGATGAGAGTGGCATATTATGAAACTAGATGAAATTATAAGCATTTTATATATTTAAAACATTTTAATCCGATGCACCATTTGTGAGTTATTAAATGCATGATCTAGAGGGTCTTTTTCCGTAAATCTGAAAACTCCTGGATAATTAGGAAATTCGCAGAACCGAAAAAAAAGAGACATGGGCCGAATCTGGTGCACTGCTGGGTTGAACAGGAGGGCTGTGGAGAGCTCACCCATGGGCCAGGCCCAGTCGGTGGAGAGGCTGAGGCGAGGCGCTGGGCCTTGACGCCTGGGATTTGGAGGCCGGCCACGCTGGCGCTGGACCAAGTCAACGAAGGGGCAGCGCTGGCTGTCTCTTTCGAAGCAGACGAAGCGAGCGGGCGGGCGACATAGCAGGGGAACTTGGCGGGGCGGCGGTGGCTCCGGGAACTTGACGGGTGGAGCCGCAGGTCAACGGGGCGCAGAGGAGGTCCCTGGCGGCGGGGCTTGGCGAGCTCGGCGTCGAGGAAGGAGGGGACCAAGGCAAGGGTCAGCGGAGCACAGGCCTGGGCGGCCGTAGTCGACCTCCGGCGAGGCAGGAGGCCTGCTTGTTCTTCCGACGAGCGGCGCGGGGACGAGGTGAGGAGGCGCTCGGGCACCTGCCCGCTGGATCGAGGGCTCAAGGAGCTCCTCTCCTTTGGTGCTGGACACGCACGGGAGCCGGGAGGGGAGGCGGCTGCGAGCAGTGGGGAGCGGCTGGTGCTGCTCCGGCAGGGAGGTGGAGGCGCACGGGAGGCTCTCGGTCGAGCCTTTGCTCTCCCGAGCAAGGAGGCGGCGGGATCGAGGGGAAGCTGCATGGATTGGGTCGATGGGGAAAACGAGGAAGGTGGCGGCGGCATGGAGATTGATGGATGGGATATCTCCCCTAGGTTTTAGGGTTAGGCTAGATTAGGTATGGGGTTGCTGTTTAAATAGGCAGGGCAGAAAATAGAGGGGGTTTAGGGGCGTCTGATTATAATCGGGCGGTCGAGAATAAGTAGGCTAGAGCGTCCAATTAAGAAAACGGAGATGTTTTGTAGATGTTTGGGGATGATCCGAATCCAACGGTAACAACAAACCGGGTCGGGTACGGGACAACTTTCGGACGCGCGGGAGGGGATCGCGGGCTGACGAGAGAGGTTAGTTGGTTTGACAAGAGGGAACCGAAAACACGGTTGGTCTCGGAACGGTCAACGAAGACAAGGGGGAACGCGGCAACTACGAACGAATGCAAGTTTTAAAAACAATGACGACAACGAGTGCCGATGCAATGCGGATGATGCGATGATGAATGCAACAAACAAATAAAACACACGGCGGTCACGCAAAACATGGCAAGCGTCTGGAGCGTCGGTCTCGGGGCGTCACACACGCGCAGGGGTCTGATCGCACGCCTCCCGTACTCAAATAGCTACCCCGCACGACACCTCCTAGCCAATAAAAAAAGGGGACGTGTGGCGGCACGTAATTGGTAAGTAGAACGCCCATGGTTTCAATAATACTTGTGTTTCCGATTTGTAACGTGACAACACTTGTTCCAAAATGAATTTGTTGATTTTTAATGTGTGCGCCTTGGCAAATCGAACAGAAAAATTACCACATCATGTTGGTGCCATGTCATGACACCATGCCAAGTTTCATGATTTTCAGGCGTGTTTTGGATTTACAGGAATTAAAAAACCAAGTTTCTCAATCTTTCCGGTCGAGCCACGACGCTCAGATGTTTGAATTTCATTCCCATCTCTTGCATGGGACCTAGAAATTCACCCAAGGACACACCTGTGGTTTTTCAAACAACTTTTGGTGCACTGGAGGATGTGCTTGTAGTTCAAATTTGACTTATGCACATTAAATACCCAGAAACTCAATTAATGCATAAAAATGCCAAACGAACCCGGAATAATTCCAAAATTTAGCACGATATTTATATTTGGTCTAATCTGCCTGTGTAAAAAAATTAAGGAGAGAGAAGGCAGTGTGCGTATGTCGTTTCGCACACGGAGGTGGCACGTTCCCTCTCGGAACCACGAGCCTTCTTGACGGAAACTCCGGTTTGCAAGAAGCTTACACCAAACCTTGTCCCGATTCGGCCAAAAAAATTACCGCAGTATTTTGGTGCCATGTCATGACACCATGCCAAGTTTCATGATTTTCAGGCGTGTTTTGGATTTACAGGAATTAAAAAAAACAAGTTTCTCAATCTTTCCGGGCGAGCCATGACGCCAGATGTTTGAATTTCATTCCCATCTCTTGCATGGGACCTAAAAATTCACCCAAGGAGACACATGTGGTTTTTCAAACAACTTTGGTGCACTGGAGCCGGTGCTTGTATTTCAAATTTGAATTATGCACATTAAATGCACATAAACTCAATTAATGCATTAAAATGCCAAACGAACCTGGAATAATTCCAAATTTTAGCACGATACTTATATTTGGTCTAATCTTTCTGTGTAAAAAATTAAGGCGGGAGAAGGGAGTGTACGTATATCGTTTCGCACACGCAGGTGGCACGTTCCCTCTCGGAACCACGAGCCTTCTTGACGGAAGCTCCGGTTTGCAAGAAGCTTACACCAAACCATGTCCCAATTCGGCCAAAAAAGTTACCGCGGCATTTTGGTGCCATGTCATGACACCATGCCAAGTTTCATGATTTTCAGGCGTGTTTTGGATTTACAGGAATTAAAAAACCAAGTTTCTTAATCTTTCCGGGCGAGCCACGACGCCCAGATGTTTGAATTTCATTCCCATCTCTTGCATGTGACCTAGAAATTCACCCAAGGACACACCTGTGGTTTTTCAAACAACTTTGGTGCACTGGAGCCCGTGCTTGTATTTCAAATTTGAATTATGCACATTAAATGTGCATAAACTCAATTAATGCATAAAAATGTCAAACAAACCCGGAATAATTCCAAAATTTAGCACGATACTTATATTTGGTCTAATCTGCCTGTATAAAAATTAAGGCGGGAGAAGACAGTGTACGTATGTCGTTTCGCACACGGAGGTGGTACGTTCCCTCTCGGAACCACGAGCCTTCTTGATGGAAGCTCCGGTTTGCAAGAAGCTTACACCAAAGCTTGTCCCAATTTGGCCAAAAAAATTACCGCAGCATGTTGGTGCCATGTCATGACACCATGCCAAGTTTCATGATTTTCAGGCGTGTTTTGGATTTACAGGAATTAAAAAACCAAGTATCTCAATCTTTCCGGGCGAGCCACGACGCCCAGATGTTTGAATTTCATTTCCATCTCTTGCATGTGACCTAGAAATTCACCCAAGGAGACACATGTGGTTTTTCAAACAACTTTGGTGCACTAGAGCCTGTGCTTGTATTTTAAATTTGAATTATGCACATTAAATGCGCATAAACTCAATTAATGCATAAAAATGCCAAACGAACCCGGAAAAATTCCAAAATTTAGCACGATACTTCTATTTGGTCTAATCTGCCTGTGTAAAAAAATTAAGGCGGGTGAAGGCAGTGTACATATGTCGTTTCGCACACGGAGGTGGCACGTTCCATCTCGGAACCACGAGCCTTCTTGGCGGAAGCTCCGGTTTGCAAGAAGCTTACACCAAAGCTTGTCCCAATTCGGCCAAAAAATTACCGCAACATGTTGGTGCCATATCATGACACCATGCCAAGTTTCATGATTTTCAGGCGTGTTTTGGATTAACAGAATTAAAAAACCAAGTTTCTCAATTTTTTCGGCCGAGCCACGACGCTCACATGTTTGAATTTTATTCTCATCTCTTGCATGGGACCTAGAAATTCACCCAAGGACACACATGTGGTTTTTTAAACAACTTTTAGTGCACTGGAGCATGTGCTTATAGTTCAAATTTGAATTATGCACATTAAATACCTAGAAACTCAATTAATGCATAAAAATGCCAAACGAACCCGGAATAATTTCAAAATTTAGCACGATACTTCTATGTGGTCTAATCTGCCTATGTAAAAATCCTAAGGCGGGAGAAGGCAGTATAGTATCTCGTTTTGCACACGGTGGTGACAAGTTCCCTCTCGGAACCACGAGCCTTCTTGAGGGAAACATCGGTTTGCAAGAAGCTTACATCAAAGCTTGTCCCAATTCGGCCAAAAAAATTACCGCAGCGTGTTGGTGCCATGTCATGACACCATGCCAAGTTTCATGATTTTCAGGCGTGTTTTGGATTTACAGGAATTAAAAAACCAAGTTTCTCAATTTTCGGGCGAGCCACGACGCCCAGATGTTTGAATTTCATTCCCATCTCTTGCATGGGACCTATAAATTCACCCAAAGATACACATGTGATTTTTCAACAAACTTTGCTGCATTGAAGCATGTGCTTATAGTTCAAATTTGAATTATGCACATTAAATGCCCAGAAACTCAATTAATGCACACCCCACCCACACCATCCTTCCCCTTTCCCGTCCCACATGCCCCGACCGATGGAGCGACACCTTCCACCGAAATCACTGCCCCCCTACTCCAATTAAGCGCCGCCCACAGCCATTTTGCACGCAGTATAACGTGTAGCTCAGTAGCATGCGGCCGCACGCGCGAACGAGGTCGCTATGGCTGCCATGCGTGTCGACCGCCAGATCTTGGAGGAGCACCTCGTCTTCGAGGCCACCGTCGACACCGCTACGAGGTTGTCTACTTTAAAATACAGTTCGTGATGTTTTCTCGAGGCCACCGCCAGTGCCTTCTAGTGATTTGTCCTCTGTAATGTTAATATGCAATCTGATGTTCGGTTAACAGTTTGGTCCTCAGAAATGTAATGTTCAGTTAACACTTTGGTCCAACAATTGCTACATTTCGTAGCACTGTTCTCAAGCATTCTTTGTTTTGTTAACTGTCTTATCTTCTTATACATGTTTCTACTCTGCAATGTCGTGCTCAGTTAACTATTTTGGTTCATTTGGTCTGTTGTCCATTTAACTGTTTGGTTCAGTTCTGCAATTTGGCTGTACTCAATACATATTCTACTGATAGTATGGCAACTCTCAATTAACCTGATCAAGATCTTCCTTATGTGTGTTGCAGGGAAACAATGGGAGACACTGCGGTTTACCATCGAGGTTTGTTCAAGTAGGGTCCTTTGGCTAATAGCACATTATTGTGCAGTTGCAGGAATCATTCTAATATTTAGGTTTCTTACAATTTGGTCTTGCACATGTAGGTCCTGCTGTCAGAGGCTTAGACCCACTGTTCGACCCATTTTGCATATGGGGAAATGAGATGTCCATGAATATCTGTCAAGTCAAGAAACTCAGAAAGATTGTTAGGATGAAGAAACTTGCGACGAATAACAGCAAGATCTTTGTTTGCACAATGAAGAAGACATCAGTCAACTATAGGATGGTACCAACTATTTTACCTTGTTTTTACCCCTTGCGCCATTTCAAAATTTACAACAGCGATTTATGCATAGCTTTGTTTTCAGTACTTTTCAAAGCAGTTCACCGATGATTACCTCTCAAACCACCTGCATGGTCAAGAGGCGAGGAAGGTATTCATTCAACACCCACGGTACAATATTGGAGTCTTGCTGAAGAGGACGAAGGTTGGGCGGGCAATTATTCATAGCCACTGGCCTAAAGTTGCAAGGACATTCAACATCGCTGAAGGCTCAATATTTGCCTTCCGCTTCTGCAGTTTCCCAGATGAGATTTATCTGTCTATTTACCGTGTATGATGCTACTTTCCAAAGTTTTTTGATGCTGCATGTGAAACTTGGTGCTGTTGTGTAATGGCGTAACTGAGTGCCGAAGCTATCTGATGTAATTCGATTATGAAATTCTGGTTGCTTTTATACGGATATGAAATATCTGGCGTGTTTTATAAGAAATATCAGTTTGATTAGTACATGGATTATCAATAATAGGCTAATTACCCTGCTTATTGGGGTTTTCTATTGCAAATGGTTACTCAGACAGCACCGTGGGCGATGAACTCAAACAATCTGCACGGTTTCTAAAAAGTAGGCGTGTTCGATCAACTAACAATCACACACGGCTTCCGGCAGCGAACTGTTTGCGTTAGGCCACCTTGCACAAACGTTTCCACACAATGAACTGTGTGGGATGTACATACCTACGAAAATGATTTTCTGGGATTCACCGTGTGGGATGTACATACCTACGGAAATTATTTCTGGGATTCACCGTATGGGATGTACATACCTACGGAAATGATTTCTGGGATTCACCGTGTGGGATATACATACCTACGGAAATGATTTCTGGGATTCACCGTGTGAGATGTACATACCTACGGAAATGATTGGGTTTCGATGCCTCGCCCGATCGCACACGGCCCCAGCCTGGGTCCCAGGAGGGCCTATCCCCGACGATTTCTGGGTCGTGTGGGAAGGACCCCCCTATCGCCCACACTCACTTGGCGACGGTTCTAAGTGCCGTCGCGGAAAGGGGTTAAAACCGTTTGTTTAGCACGTCGTTGTACCAGTGATTATTTCTAATAGTCGTGCCCTCCATCCTGATTTTTTTTCTAGGCAGCATCTCACGTATGTGTCGTGTAGGGTTTACCGTGTTCAACGGAGCTATGCCCTCCCTCTCGAGAGTTCGGCAGAGAATTATGGAGGAGGCCACGTTATGGGAGAAGGCAAGGCTGTTCAAGGACGGCACCGTCGGAGTGCAAGACGGAGTAGAGGTAGCCAGGTGGGAGGATGAGACATAGGATGTAGTGAGCCTTGAGTGAGTGGGTGGTGTCGGAAAATCCGGCATGTAAATACTACTTGTAAATATGACTTTGGGGAGTCTTTCCCCCTTCTCCTTTAATGAATGATACGCATGCTTATGCGTATTCGAGAAAAAAAAATCTATGTGAGATATGTGCATGTGTTTGTTTGGGGCGACATTGTATGTTCTCTTCCTCCCGAATTGAGGAATCGTGCTAGGGGTTTTCAAGGAGGCAACTTTTTGTGTGATAGTAATTGATCATATATATGTGGACATCAGATTAGGCTATATTAGTGCTCAGATTTGTTCAATAGTCTTGTCATCTGATTCTTCGGAATTCTAGTGTGCCGCAGCTCAAAATTTTGAATGCTGGTTAAATGAAATGTTCTACGCTGTGTTAACATAATTTTGTGACACTTGTTGTGGAGTTAACTGAATGTGTGTACAATTAGAACACTGAATTGTGCAGTGCAGTTAACTGAATATTTAGAGGCACTGAATGTGTGATAGCAATCCAAAATCTCAGTGCTCTAATCTGTGGACAATGAATACTTCAGTTTGTCGCAGAAGAGGTTGAGAACTCTTTTCAAATACTTCCTGGAAAAAAATATGTATTTAGGACATTTCCTCCATTTCATAATGTAGTGCATATAGATTGTTTCAAAAGTCAATTTTCACAAACTATGATCAAGTTTGGAGAAAAAAACATCTACATCGAGATACCAAATACATATCATCTGATACATCATGAGACATATTTTCATATTGCATATATATTTGGTACTGTTGATATAAATAATTTCTATAGAAATTTGTTCAGAGTTTGTAAAGTTTGAATTTTACAAAAAAATATATAGACTACATTATACTAGAACAAAGGAAGTGCCATGGTTTATGAATTTGCGGTAATTGTTGATGCTGAACACATTAGATTATTTGAACTGTGGTTGAATATAACCTAATTTTTGAAAGTAGTACATTACATTAGAAATGTACAGTACGAGTGCGGCGATAGAGCGCTCGTCCTCGCCTGCTCTTGGTAGTGGTGGCGAACTGGACATCGACGCGTGTATGCGACAATTGTCTCCAGCGGCAGTGCGGGATGTACCACCGTAGAAGGCAACAGTGATATACGGAAACAGCCCCGTCTTCGGGCCGGTAACTCCGACGGTGACTTTGGGATGTTCCATTGGTACATAACCGGCATCAACACGGTACTTAAATCAGTAAAGATGTAACGTCCTCCAATTTGCGCCTAACGGAAAACATGCACAGCTGAGTTCGTTTGGTGCACGACACTGTCACGTGGGAGGAACATACACCGGCTATGTACTTGTGCTTAAAAGATTGCGTTAAAAAAACTTGTGCTTAAAAGAAGCTAGCAACACATTTTCTCTGAAAAAAAGAAAAGGCTTGAAACGCACTATCTAAAAATATGTGAGTGAACCGAATGCCCCGTTACTATTTTTCATTGGTGTTTCTTTTTTTTTACATTTTTTGGTTTTCTTTAATCTTTTTGTGTTAAAAATGTTCATGCATGTCAAAAAAATGTCCATGGATATAAAAATATTCATGTTCATTCAAATGTTTCGTGTATAATAAAATTTGGCCATATTTCGTTTAAAAATGTGCATCATGTTTTCACAAAATTTCATCGTTTGAATAAAAAAGATCAAGCATAAAAAATACTCACAGTGTATTTAAAAAGTATTCATCATGTAATTAGAAATGTCATTATGTGCTAACACTTTTTATACTTACATGAACATTTTTTCTAAAAGCTTTCACATTTTTTTTAAAGTGTTCATCACACATTAGACAAACTTTCGGCATGTGTTTAGAAATGTTCATTGTGTAGTTTAAAAAATGTTTACCGTTCATTGAAAACTGCTCATTATAATGAAAAATTGTTCATCTTCTACTCACAAGTCACAATGCCCATCGTGTACTTTTTTAAACACCGTGTGTTCAAAAAATATTGATAGTGCATTTCAACAAAAAATGCTGAGTGTTTATAAAAAATGTTCATCATGAATATTAAAAATTGATCGTTGTGTCATAAAAAAACTCTCGTGTATGTATCATAAAATGTATGTATTTTTCATATGGAACATTTTTATTGGGATCACGGTACCGACTTTCAGGATACATTATATATTCAACATTTGAATCCAAGCAAGGGGCAGTAAAGCAAAACGGATCCGCTAGGAACTCATGTCCTGGACCAATCGTACACTATCACACCCTGCCATCACGGCAATGTCTCACTCCGTTAGCCCGATCATACATGCCCAATTGAGTACGCAACCAAACGTGACCGGATGAGCGGGCGGCGGCACTTCAATGCAGATGCAGTGACAGAGAAGTCTACTCTAGCCGATGCGCCGCATTGAAGCCGGCTTCACGTCCCTTGCACTAAAATGGCACTGGTGATGGTACCCGTACTAAGGTACCATGATGTGTCATTTGTCATGGCAAAAATATTGTAGGTAAGTGAACACAGGCACCTAGCAAAAATGCCTAGATGAACCAACACCTAGCAAAATTGCAATGATTTCCATCTTGTCATGACTTATGAAAAACTAAATTACCGTAAAATTTGCCATTGGTCTAATATACTCCAATGCTCCATACAATATAAAAAAACTGCTAGGTAATATAAGTGTCATGTTACCGGCAATAAAACTAGCATGGTGTACTTATAAAATTGCCATCGTGTAAAATAATTTAAAGTAAAAATTAACCATGTCCGAACAAATAAATTTGTCATATTACAAAAGTAAACTTGCCATGGTCCAAATACAAATTTTCCATAGTCCAAATTACAAAAGCTTCCATGGTCAAAAATAATGTTTTCACTGTACAAGAAAATAAATTTTCTAGGGTCTAATAATAAATTCGTAATGACACAAAAGAAAGAAATTTGACATGGTCCAAAAACGAAATTTTCCTTAGTCCAAAAATATCATGGTAAAAATACCTTTGTAGATCATGGCAAATATGGATAAAGAAGCTTAAGAATTTGCAAATGGCCACATTGGCAAATTTTAAGAAAATTTGTTCTAGAAAAAATACATGACAACCTTTTCAATTGCTATGCTATTTTTCAGTTGCCCACAGATTAACTAGATGCGCTTGTAATTTCTTTTAGGACCAGAGTTGACGAATGCTCTAACTACGCCACGCGGATGGCCGGTGACAGGTGTTGAGGCGATCCTGGTGTGCACCTTCGGCGGGAGGCAACACCGTGCTGCAGCTGGTTAGATTTTCTAATAGACTAGATGATCCGTTGCGCCAATGGCGCAAAGGCCAAAAGTGAACCGAGTATTCAAGCTATGAACATAAGAATATTTAGAGTCTGATCATAAAATCCTTAAAGCAGTAGAAAATGGGCTAAAAAGATCCGCCGCCTCGGCAGCCCTTAGATTTGATGTTATCCAACAACCCAGCTCTGTCCTCACCATTGCAACAAAGATGACGTTGCAGAAGCCTTTGAAACAGAACTCATGCTACAGAAACATTTGTAACATAGGTTGTGTAGCAAAATTCCCTTTTTCATCTTCACCTTTTTGCAACAAAGATGATGTTGCGGTAAGAACTTTTGCAACATGGATGATGTTGCAATTTTTTTTATTTTTTTTACAATGAAAGGATGTCGCAGCAACAACGTCGTCGTTGCCATCGCCGTTTTGCACCTTCGTAGTTGTTGTTGAAACTCGTCGGCATGCGCTACACGGCCTGGCGGGCATGGGCGGCGGAAGCGCGAGGCCGACCCATCGGTGTCGTGACGCTGTCCCTCAACCCGCTTCGCCGCCAGCGACGGGGACCTCTGGCCGGGATCGCGCCGCGGCGAAGGCGGCGTGGCTCTTCCTTTCGTCACCTGGGTAGCTTCGACGGCGACCGCTCGGGCCCAGCCGACTTGGTCGCCCTGCCATGGTCGCCTAGTGGGTTCGCAACAGACCGCTTGTATGTGTAGATAGCGTTTCAGTAGAGATAAGGATGAAAGAAAAGATGCGGTGCGTGGGCCCATGAAGACGCACGGTAGACGTTGAACGCGACGGATGTTAGGGAAAAATCGATCGGTTGAGTACCAACTTTTCCTTTAGAAAATAGATATTTAGATATGATGTTCTTACAAGGCGTTATAGGAAAGGCATGAGATCAGTCCATGATAGCTTTTTTACATGAAAAATCGGTTATTTGCCACTTCCGATATTGGGCTTCGCAAAATTGCCACTCTCAAAATTGGCTTGGTAAAAATGCCATCTAGCTCCGTTGCACTTCGATTACCATGCCATTTTTTCTTTTTCCATTACGTTTTCCTTTTCCATTTCAATTTTCTGTCACCTGAAAGGACCAAAGTACCCTTACCTCTTTCTACCTTATCCAATGTTTTTGTGGTTATCCGATTGCTCTGTGGCTAGCTTGTTCTGGTCGTCATGGTTGCTCGCCGGCGTACGTCGCTGATGCCTGCGCGAGGTACCCTAACTCGCCGCCCTAGCTTCCCACGCCTGAGCGAGTAACTCCAGGTCGCCGCCGGTGCTCGCCCATGGCTGCGTGCACCGCTGCAACTCGCCCTGGTCACTGCAGCTCTCCGCCGGCGCTCGTCCGTGTCTGCACGGGCCGGCGCAGCTCGCGCTCGCGTCGCGGATGCTTGCGCTCCGTGGGTGCTCGCCCTCGCCTTGCGGATGCTTGCGCGTGCCAGCACAGCTCACTGCGGGTGCTCGCCCAGGCCTGCGCGCGACAGCACAGCTCGCCCTCCCCTGCGTACGTTGGCGCAGCTCGCTCCGCGACATGCTGGAGAAGTGGGTAGCGCTGAACATCAACACCAGTGGCGTGATGGCAGCAGCAGCTGGAGGAGGAGATGGATGCGTGTGAAGTTCTGAAGATGTTGAATGCAAGCAACCTGTAAGTGACGTTTGCTGTAATCTTTACTTGATGTTGGATGCAATTTCACAATTACATCAAGAATAGCATGTCATGTTTAGTTTCACGTCCAGAATCATGTGAGCAACAATACGACAAATAAATAATGCGGCAAATTTCAATCTATAAGCTACTTGCTGCAATATCTTCCTTTGCATTTATTGTAGCTTATTCAGAGACAAGAAATGGAATTGTGGCTAGAAAAAAGTATGTAGACCTCAAATTTTAGTACATTGGCAAGGGAGAGACATATAGACACTTCAACCATGATTGATAGATGAATATGAAATGAGTTCACTTGTCACAAAACAAAGTGTTGAGTTTACATAATAAGTTCACAACTCAAAAAATATATGAGCTCACAGCTGAGAAAAATTGGAGAAATTGAGTTATAGAAGATCAGTGGCAGGCGGCGTCAAGGAAATCGGCGGCGTCATGACGTCCAGGAGACGGGGGTGGCGTCCAGCGATTGACCCAAGAAGTCCAGGCAATCAGGGAATGTTCCAGCAAAGAAGGCAATGACTTTTCCATATCACCCATATCATGAATTTTTCGACTTCAAACTGTATGATATCATGGACTCTGCATAAGTTGATAGGACATGATAGCCGCAAAAAGCATGGGTATGGATAACACATTGAAAGTAATACCAGAGAGCAAATTTAATGCTTACAATAAAGCATGGGCAAAGATAACTTATTGGTTCATCTGCCACTGCTTTATTATCTACGAAGAAACTACAAATGAAATGTATAACTAAATTAGGAATAAGAACACCATAAAACATTGGCTTTGGTCTGCAAACCATTAATCTGATTGGAGATGGAAACTAAACCAACATCCGGTAAAGTTTGAAGGTAAGATATAAGTACAGTCATTCGAGTAAATAACAGAGAGGTAACCACCAGATCATCTTCTATTCTAGAACTCTGTAAATCTGGGATTACAATATTTGGCAACAAAACTGACATCTTAGGTATTCTATTGACTAACACAACCCATCTGTTTGCAGAGAACACAACTTTTAGATACCTTTGATGAGCAATAAGATCTATGTCGGCATAGAAATCAAATGCAATTGGAAATCCTAAGCGACAAAATGATTACAAATACTAATGATAGATATTTATCTAAAGAATTCAAGAATTAAAATAAGCAAGCCCTGATTATAAGTGGTGCATACCAAAATTTTGCGAGGTTATGCCTGAACATAAATTTGAGAAATGAGCACGAGCAAGTATCAACCTGTACTGTTTAATCAGTATACATAATAGGATGAATGAACTCAACATGTATGCAAGTAATAAATAAGAAAAATATTGTACCTCATGTATTGGCATGGGTCTCGCCGATTTGAGCCTGGCAACAAAACATACCAGCGTGCAAACTGTAAAGGAAGGATTGTAGAAAAATGAAGAGAAGCAGATGCCAAGTAAAGAAAAGAACATCTATCTTAGTCAGCTCAATCAGATTATCCGTAGCACTTTAGGAATGAGCAATAAAATGATCTCAAATCATATAGCAAAGGAATATCTAGGACATCACAAACAACAACAATAAAGAGAAACACAGCGCATCCCTCGGAAAAAGGCCCTGGTCTTGGAAGTCGTGCATGAAGGGGCCGAGGTGGCAGCATATCAACTGCACCTGACAGCCGTGTCTTCCTGCTGCTAGCCCATATCGCCGACATGCTCCTTCCTTAGTTGCTGCTCTTGAACCTCCTGCTTAGCTGGGGAGGAGAGGGTGGCAGGGCGTAGGAGCCGTGTGAGATCGGCGGCTGCCATCTCCCACCTGCCGCCTACCTGGCTGGCACCCACTCCGCCCCTCCTTCGGATGATAGGCGGGTAGCGTAGCATGGTTTATATGTTTGAGTTCGATACCTGACATAGCATTTTAACCATGCTATAAAACTAAATTTACCATGCTACAAAGTAAACTTGCCATGTTAGTTCACATAATGAATCCTTTGTGCAGGGAGTTCTAGCGACGCATTATACAAGGAGCTATGGCATGCTTGGGCTAGGCCGTTGATCACAGTGCCTCGCCCAGGTGAAAGGATTTACAACTTTCCGCATGTTTATATGGAACAGGTATGTCTCACCGCATTGGTGTTTGCTCTTCTTGATGCCCCATAACTAATGAATGGATTTTCTACTCAACACAAGCAGTAGCTATTTGTGTTATGGGACACTGCTTTGTTCTTGTGTTAAAAATGACAATATGACTTTGTTTATGTGGAATAATCATCCAGGTATTTAAAGATCATCCACATCCACGTACATATTTGGAACCTGATAGGATCCTTGTGTGTGCGCGGCGTGTGCTTCTCTAGTGTGGTCATGTATTAGTTGACAAATGAATATCCATCAGAGGGTACCACCTTACATACAGTGCTTCCAGCCTTGTAGGCCTCACCAGAAGTCCCTTTGCCAAGCTTCACTGCGATGCCTAACTTACTACATTTGACATACATCGTTGCTAACTGATAAAAGCAACAGCGTAAGTAAATAAAATCATTTTCACATGTTATGACAAACTGATTCTTCCAGCTGACCAAAAACCAGAGAAAACAGAGTACTAATACACACAGAGACTGTATAATTGTTAAGGCTACTTTACGAATTAATTTGGGAATAGACTGAACATATCAGGAAATACACGAGTTGACTGTGAAGAAAAGAAATCATCATCTACTAATACTATGCTAAATGAACATTATCCATTCACATCTCCAGTATTGTACTATTATACATGATAGAGAATGACTAATAGTACTCATTCTTCTCTTAAAGACGTCAAGAAAATACAGTCAGTAGAAAGGTTAGAAGGATTTTGAGCACTAAACTCCAGTTATCAGTACACCTGACTGTCTACAGATCTCCAACTGGTTAATTTATGAATCATCACATTTACCTATAAGGGGGCATTTGTCTGTAAGATGTGATTTGCTTGCATGCATTTCATAGATAAATATGTGAATAAAAGTTAGGACTTGCTTACATACCTGGATATTGACATTCACATACAGAGACAATACATCTTCAATTCACATGTAGGACACAAGAATGTATAGTCACAAACTCACAATTCCATGGCAGCAAAAATCTTCAATAATCTGTGAACTTCATAAACAATGATATTATAGATCTCTTGTTTTATTGATATATTGGAATATAGAAGGAGATGTACTCTACAGGAGAGAAGCAACCATCAACCGTGCTAATGTCACCTCTCCATAGTACCATCGGTCCAAAGGCACTCAAGTAAAAATCAAAACACAAAAACGACAAATGGCACTGGCAGTTTGGAGCCCGCCCATCTGATTTAGATAATCTGGGAAAGAGCAATGATTTTGCCCTCTTGTGGACTTAAAATAGAATTCGAAAAGTTCAGTGAACTGATGAATGGGTGCTTTAAGCTCATCCAACTTCCTTAGTTTTGAAAATGAACAAATCCCTCTCAAAACATAATTTAATACATCATATTTATGCAGACATTGCCAATTCAATTTTCTGGTACGCAATAGTTAAAAAATAGGAACTTCTAGTAAAACATACATATACGCAGGAGTATATCAGTAAGCATGGTAGAGTTCATCTGCAACACAATAAATGTTCAAATACATGGAAGGCTGAAATTATCTTTATAGATCAATATAACCAAGGCATCAATCAGTACATGCATGAGATCTGTGTTGCTCGCTGGCAGGAACAAACCTTGTTGTATTCACAAGAGAAAAGATTCACCTTCCTTTGCTAGATTCCTCTTCTCATCTTATTTCTTGGATCTGCACACATCCATTTTAGAAAGTCCATATCTTAGCAAGCCAAAAATCAGCGTGGCGGGGCAAATGAATGGTAAAGAGAGAAGCACCTACTTCCTAACCTTGCATTCCAAATAACTACATAAATGATACCCTGGCCTTTTTTACACTTTGCCAAGCAGTAATTGCCTTTCCACACTTTGTCGAGCAGATTCAGTCTATAACAAAAAAAAAACAATAGATATGTGAGGTAAGTGTTGCTTGCGGGCAAGTAAACGGAAGGCAACCAGAACTGAACATATACCTGTTCTGGACTGGATGACCGCTGCTTATTTCAAAGGTGTGGCTGGCCCTCTTTTGTCCGAGATAAAAATCAAGCAATGAAGAACCCATAAGCAAATTGTAGACTACCATAATCACATGGTCAGCAACTGAAACAGCCATAAATTACCATCCAAACCCTTAATTTTTGCAGCATACCTTTATATGTAAGAAATGCATAGATTAAAATCGCGGGAGAAACGATTTCGCGGCGGCCTCTCCCAGCAGCTATAGCGGCCGCCGTAGCGGGCAATCGCGGCAAATAGCGGAAATTTTTCTGGTGGGGGAGATGATTCTGGAGGGATTTGTTGATTGTTGAGCCATTTATAGGGATATGTGGAGGATTTCGCGGCAGCAGCCATAGCGTAGCGGCGAGGCTCCCGGGCAGCTATAGCGCAGCTATCGCGGCTATTTTGCGGGCTATTTTAATCTATGAAGAAATGTAGATATGGAAATGATCCAAAAAAATAGACCCAAACAAAATTTACCATAGAACGAGCTTAAGATATTTAGTAATTACTAATGAAGTATATTAAAATGAGATATAACCAATTCATCTGTGGTAGAGTACATACTAACCTAAGTAAAGCAAACCCTGAAATCCTGGGTGCTGTAATAAAGCTAGTGGTTAATAACTGAAAGTAGCATGGGAATATAGCATGCTCATAGACGTGCCATAATGATTTCCACACTGTCATGCACATCTACAATTTTAATGCACAATGGCTTTGGCTAACTGAATGGAACCTAGCTGCATTTGTTAAGCGACTTGACACTGATCTATGTCACCAAACTGCAACAGGAGTCTCCCGCAAATTGAATCTGCTGAAGAATAAACTCTGAATCCGCTGCTAATGCAGGAGCTAATTAAACAGCAGTGGCGAACTGCGTTTGAAAAGTAGTGCATGATTGCGGGGGAGGGTAGCTTCGCAGCGATAGCCATGCCCTCCTAATTATTGTATGCCCCCTCGGTAGTTTGATTCATGGCGTGCACCTCTTGGTTAGCACCTAATGGCCATCTGCAAGGCCGATGCAATGAGGCAACACTGAACAATAAAACACATATATAGGAATATGCAGACCTACAATCTGGCTCGAGCAAGGAAAATAAAAAACTATTAAAAGGGCCAAAACACTAACCTGAGAGGGTGAGGGATGACAAAAGCACACTCGTCATGAAGCATATCGGCATGGTGCATATTTGGTTTTCTGAAATAAAGCATTAGCAATTAACATTCTTTTTTCATCATACACGGCCAGAGATTAAAATCTCCTCCTTAAAGCATGTAAGCCAGTAATATAGGTTGTAGAATATAGCATCACAAAATTTCTCCCCAAAAGAAGCGCCTAATTTCACATGGCGGTAACTAAAACAACATCACAATGAAATAAGAGAATAAAGCTATAATCAGATTGATCCACAAACCTCTGTAGCTTGCATATACACCAATGGAAGGTACGGCAATCTGAAATTACAAACCTAGCTAAAGTTAGTGAAAGCGCTAAACTTGAAAGGAAGCATGGGGGCAGCCGAGCAGTGACAGCACCATACCTCCATGTACCTCATCCTTTGTGGCCAATTGCAGATTACCAAGAAGCCATCGCTGCTCTTTGTGGCCTCCTTTGAAGGATAATCTGCAGACCACCATACTGTATAATAAAAAAACGGTGCGGGGATTAAATATTTTAAATCAAGGACGACTCACCAGGGCAGGGGGGAAGGGAAGTGGAGCGCCGCCAACCACAACACGCGAAGGCCGCCGAACTTGAACCGCCACCCCATCCTGCTCCATCAGCCTATTTCTTTGCCGGTCGCACGCCTTCCTCCGACGATGAGGGATTCCGGCAACCATCGGATCCACCACTTCTGTCCATCTAATCCAGCAGACCCGGACCTAGGCCGACGAGGAGGAAGACCTGGCAGGTCGGGGCGCTATCAGGGAAGGATGTGCTCTTCCTCCCGTCTCCTTATCCATACCACAACGGTCTCAGCCGGTGACGTCTAGGTCGACGACGGCGGCGGCGGCGGCGACGACGACTGAGGTAGGAGAATTCGAGGAGAGGAGAGGAGAGGGGGAGGCGGCGGTGGCGGCTGCAGCTGCGGGCAGCTAGGTCACATGGCCTCTGACCAATGGTCGAGACCCCCACGCCGCTCTTATCCAGTTGGCAGTCCCCCTCGTATGAGCTATCTGAGCACCCAAGCCACTTCACAGCGGGCCCAAATGCTAATCAGGACCACCGAAACAGCAGGGTAGAGCACGGTCTGAGTAGACCAGGGAAAACCCATCCCTTCACGTCGCTCTCACCCAACCACGAACTGCGGTCCACCAGCCAATAGCCCACCCAGCTCAAGAGAAACCCAGCCTACGCTCAGTGGCCCCATAGACGCTCGACCCCATCAGTCATAGAGCTACATAATGGTTGGACGTGTGTGAATGCAACGAGCGGTTGGCCTGACAGCAGGGTAAAACTGCAAATAGTAAATGCATCGTGCGGTTGAAAATGCTGCGCGAACGCAATGCCGCTGGAACGGTGGGTAGTCTAGCATGCTTTATATGTTCGATTTGGGGAGGGAAATGCACCGCCTTCTATAGTTATTAATTAGGGGTTCAGTTCCTAGCCGCTAGTACTGCCAAAGGGCCGTCAGCTATCGACGTGTGTGCAGCCGTTACGTAGTTACGTGCGTAACTACCGTATACAACTGACGATACAAGACGCGGCCCTCATCCCATGCGAAAGAAGGGCTGGCGATTCCGAGACTAGGCGTGCTCGTCCGCGCTTACGAATTTCCGTGTACAGTGTGTTATAAAGTGCGGGTAAGATAGTTGTCAAAAAAAAAGTGCGGGTAAGATAGAGCACGCGTGGAGCATTCCAAAAATAGCATACTGACTATGATGGTCATCTAGGTTAACAAAGGTGCATATACATCTCGCCGTCAATAAAGACGACCAGTGGACACTGGAGTACTAATTGGAGTCAAAACACATCGGCCTGAAGGGAAACAGAGGAGATTAAAACAAAGCCGGCAAAGCAGCAACTGAATATTATGAACCAAAAACGAGATCAGAGCACGCGAAGACGGTACTCTCTAGAAATAAGTACTCCTCTGATCAGAGGCTGCAACCTCTGATCTACATCGAGTAATCTAGCTAGCTACGTGCCGCACTGCTGATGGTACAGCCCTCTGCTGAGAATCCATGGAAAATTGACCAAACGGTTGCGGACCAACCACGCTCACGGGGCGACATGGCCGTCCTCGCCGCTGCTACCTCCCGACGCCTCGTCGGAGTCGTCGTGCTCGCCGTCACTTGAGGTGAGATGCGCGAGCCAGCAGTTGCCGTGGACGTGGCCGCTAACGCAGACGTAGTACTCGAGCCGGCCCACGTCCGAGCCCATCCGGCGCGACGCGCCGCGCGGCACGAGGTTGGCGGTGACCATGTTCCAGACGCGCGCGCCGCAGTAGGGGCAGCGCACGCGCGGGTCGAGCTCGGCCTGGCGGCCCAGCAGGCAGGCCCGCGTCCGCGACCGCATGAACCACCGGAACACCCCGCGGTAGGCGCCGAGGTCGTCGTCCGCGCCGGGCACCGCGTGCTCGCACGGGTCGGACACGTACAGCATGTCGCTCCTGCAGCGCCGCGACAGGAAGCTCCTCCCGGAGGTCTTGGAGAAGCGCGACACCCGCGTGAGGTGCCCCGGCACCGGCACCGGCACGGCCGTCCCCGCCGCGCCGCAGCAGAAGGAGAGCAGCTTCGCCAGCGCCGGCCACCCGCCGCCAATGCGCCCCGGAGGCGGCGGGGGCGCTATTCCTCCCACGCCCGCCCCCGCGGCCGCCGTGAGCGACGCCACCATCCGCGGCGCGCGCGAGATGCAGAGCTCCCGCCAGAGCACGCGCTCCGCGACGGCGTGGAGCCGCCTGCTGACGCTCGCCGCCGTGCACAGCGCCTGCGGGTCCCAGTTGATGTAGCGGAACACCAGCGACAGCACCTGCTCGTCCAGGATCCCCGTGTTGACGCCGCTGTAGCGCGGGAACCCAATGCCGCCGTCGCCATCCCAGTAGCTCGCGCTGCCAATGCCACCCGTCCCGCCGCCGCCGCTCCACGCGCCACGGAACTGCCGCGTGTTCCGCGCGCCCTCGCTCATCGATCCCACGCGTCGCTCCGCTCCTGTGGCTGCGCGTACGATATGGCTAACTTAAGGTCGAAACCGGCACGTAGTCAGGGGCAACCGGAAACGGCAGTACTACCACTGGTGAGTAGCCAACGTGCATATGCGAGGACGGAGATGACAGGCGGCGGCGGGCTCCCTCTATATAGACGCGCGGCGGGCGCTTTCGTGCGTGCTCCCCGGAAGGGGTGGTGTCGGGGCAGGATCGGACCGGCCGTGTCACGGCTGCCCGTTGGACAATTGGACCACTGACGCTTCGAGACCGAGTAATCTGTTGCTGGCCTCGCTAGCTGCACTGCAAAAGTCATCTTGTCAAGAAACTTTCACCTCACTGCTCCCAAAGATACGCCACAGGATAGCGCCACGGTAAACTATAAGCACGCCAATTCACGGAGTACTCTGGATCAACGCGTCCCCGTGCATTAGAGTAAGCTTGTGCATCGATCAGGACCACCGACCCACTGCCCAAACTGGGGTACTGTTCGGCACTACCTGACAATCATCTCGCCCTCACGACCAGCCCGTTGCCATTTCCATACGTGCCCGTCAATATTTTAGGGCCTGTCCGTCTCAAAAGCTCGGGTCGTTCACGCACGCTGCTGCCGAACAAGCGAGCGCACTACTTAATCCGTCGCCGCATTTCCTAATCCACCTACGCCGGCTCTCCGGGAGCGGCAGGAGGTGCACACGTGTCGTCCTGCAGCGCGTCCGTCGCCGAAGAGGCGCCTCGCCGGCCGGCGCGTGGCCGTGGCCGGGGACGCGCGTCGGGCGTCCAGGCGCAGCCGATCTCTCTTTCGAGCGCCTCGTGCGCGGCTGCCACTTTTATCGTTCTTTTTCGGCGGTGACCGCGGGCGCTTTTCCGGCGCGTCAGCCGTCAGGTGCCGACACGTCACATCAGGCGCCAGGTGGGCCGGGAAAGTTCACCTAGCTCGGCCGCGACTAGTGCGGGATATTTTCTGCCCGGGTACGTGTCGCGGCGCTGTTGGGTGGAGCACACGTGTCGGGGGCCGAGGGGGTTCCTGGACGGGAATCACGTACGTGGCCACCTCGTGGAGGGACGCTTGGGCCTTGACCGGCGCTAGAAAAGTGCTCTAGGCTTCTTCAGTCTCCTACGTGGTCAGTTTCTTTGCACTTTTAGCTAAGCGCGCACGTTGTCCCGAGCGCCGTAAGCTACGCGTCTGTCGTTGACAGTGTCAGGAAACGATCTAGATCATATTTACTATTGAAAAGGCTAGTCAGACGAACCAACCTTGCATGGTTTGAGGGACAATGGTATTTCCAATCTATCAGGGTTCAAGTTTTGATGCTTGTATTATTTCTGGATTTATTTTAGGATTTTCGATGTTACCGTCGACGACAAATGTCTAGTGGCTATCGTGATCGTAACAATACGAGTGTTTCTATTTTTGAAAAAAGAAATTTGCCAGAAAATGATAAATATTTTTCCTTGCATAATATATTAAGTTTGCCATCTTTTTAGAGAGAAGGCTCTTGCCTTGCCTTAAATTGAGGCCCTTACAAAGTCAAAGAAAAGCCACAAAGGGGAAAGTATGAAGGTAGTCGACTACAGAATGTTCGACTGATCGCAGAAAGAAAAGAAGTGCGGATACAAGTCAAGAAGCTGATAAACCGTGTCATGTACGGTCTTTGGGTCCAATTTCCCTTATTAACTGGACCAATTCTCTTCTTCTTAATGCAATGTGGCAGCCCCCCGCCCTCTGACGAGATTCCGTTAAAAAGAGGCCAATAAACGGTGACGCAACGTCGGTCGCAAGCCAAACAAGGGTGGTGGTCTCCCAAAAGCGGGGATCAAGGGACGGCGCCCAGCCGGTGGTGTCCCCTATCACGATCGACGAAGCTCAGTGCATTTTGCCGATACCTTTAGGGCGAGCAGCTCCATGCTTCTTCTGTCCTTTGGTTTCGCCAGTAGCTTCTATAGCTGCAAGAAAGATACCAATTTGTATAGCAGGTCAGACGGATGTCGAAACAATTTCCCCTCCGTCAAAGGTTTATTCCTAGTGATCCAAAGAGCCCATGCTAGTGCCCCAACCCCAAGCCATGCCATCCTTCGGTCTTGCCTTGTTGTTCCTTGGATCAAGCGATCGAGGTCCAAGAACCCACTCGGGTTCCAAGAGCACCCCACAGCCTCGCGGAGAGCACTCCAAGTAAAATGGGTGACGATACACCGGAAAAACAAATGATCACGGTCCTCAACCTCGCCGCACCAAATGCACCTGGACCGTGCTTCTTTTGCACGTCGCCGCTAGTAATACGGTTACGAGACACTTGCCAAAGAAATATCTTTATTTTGGCAGGCATTTGCGCCTGCCAAACCCCGACCAGATCGCATGGAGTAGATAATTTGAATATTTCCTTATAGAGTGATCCCGTAGGGAACCCGCCCTTTTAGCTTCACCCGCATGCCATCCCATTCTACTCCTTCGGTTGCCCCGAGCGACCTCCAAAAGCGTGGTTCCCATCTCTCATTTATCCACATGTCGGCGACCTCGCCGTTAAATAAGGAAGGGTACGCCTCACATAAAGGTTGGTCGCCACACCACACATCATGCTAGGAGGATGTTGCCTTTCCGTTTCGGACGAAAAATTTCATGCCTAACCTAAGGAGGCGTAGGACTTTCGTCACATCTTTAGCAAATTGGAATAGCTTTACATTTAGTCGGGAATCCGTTCCCCTGTCGAAATTTTTTGCCAAGTGAATGAGGATAAGAATTGTAATGCTAAATAGAGAAAAATTGCCAAGTTAAAATGTAACAAATTGCCATGCACATGTGACTACAAGTGCCATGGGCACGTGAGTAAAAAATGAGTATTTTGCCTTTAATGAGCTATGTGATTTTCATGTAGGATTATTCTTGTCTTTTGTGAAAATTAAATGGACCCTGGGGTAGCAGCCAGCCATGGTCGAATGGCTCATCGACAATGTCACGTGGAATGCGACAAAATTGGACGAACTGAATTTAACTTGCCACTTGCTACCCCTACTGCAACATGTGAACGAAGGTATGAACCATGTGTATAATGCTATTTTGTCGGTGGTTAAAAATTTGCATAAATTTCCATGTTGATTATATTGTTTCTCAATTCAGTCAAAGAAAATTTAGATGAAATCAACAAACATACTGCCACCTTGAGTACTGAGCAACCAAAAATACTAAGATTGTATGCGAGCACCTGATGGCTTGCAGCAGATGGTGTGTGTGTGTGGGTGGGGTGGGGGGGGGGGAGGGGGGGGATTAACAGTAAATTCAAAAAAAACAAAAAAAAGGGAAATTTTTGTGTGATAAACTTTAGCAAATGTTTTCAGAGCCAGCAAAATTTCACTTTGGAATGACATTCGTGAAATTTGCAGTAAAAAAACAAAATTAGCACTTCAAAATGCTTTCGAAAATGGCATTTTTGGTGCATCGATTTTGTTCTTTTTTGCCACCACTTCCACAAATGTGACTTCATGAATAAGTTTTGTAAGCACTCACAAAGTTTGTCAATGTTTCACACTAAAAAAAATCTGATTTTTTAAAAAAAAATTGATTTTTTTTTACGATTTTAGTGTTCATGCAGGCTCATTTGAGCTCGAGCCGAGAATAGCTGCGTCGGGGGGTGATACGTCTCCAATGTATCTATAATTTTGATTGTTCCGTGTTGTTATATTATCATTCTTGGATGTTTTACATTCATTTTATAGCAACTTTATATTATTTTTTGGGACTAACATATTGACATAGTGCCCAGTGTCAGTTGTTGTTTTTTGCTTGTTTTTTACTCGCAGAATATCAATACCAAACGAAGTCCAAATACCACGAAACTTTTTGGAGTTTTTTTGGACCAGAAGACAACTTGAGAGCCAAGGAAGCACCACGGGGGAGGCCCATGGGGCTCATAACCCACCTGGGCGCGCCAGAGGCCCCTAGCGCACCCAGATGGGTGATGGGGCCCATGGGGGTCTCCTCCACTGCCTCTCAGCTCTATAAATACTCAGATATTCCAGAAACCCTAGGGCAGCGATCGAAACATAATTCCAGCCGCCGCAAGTTCCAGAACCACGAGATCCAATGTAGAGCCCTATTCCGGCACTCTGCCGGAGGGGAACACGATCACTGAGGGGTTCATCATCCTCATTGGTGCTCCTCCGATGATGCGTGAGTAGTTCATTATAGACCTACGTGAAGGAAATATGCCCTAGAGGCAATAATAAAGTTGTTATTTTTATATTTCCTTATTCATGATAAAAGTTTATTATTCATGCTAGAATTGTATTGATCGGTAACTTAAATACATGTGTGAATACATAAACAAATACCGTGTCCCTAGTGAGCCTCTACTAGAATAACTCGTTGATCAAAGATGGTTAAGGTTTCCTAACCATGGACATGAGTTGTCATTTGATAGCGGGATCACATCATTAGGAGAATGATGTGATGGACAAGACTCATCCGTTAGCTTAGCATTATGATCGTTCAGTTTTTTTGCTATTGCTTTCTTCATGTCAAATACATATTCCTTCGACTATGAGATTATGCAACTCCCGGATACCGGAGGAATGCCTTGTGTGCTATAAAATGTCACAATGTAACTGGGTGATTCTAAAGATGCTCTACAGGTATCTCCGAAGGTGTTTGTTGAGTTGGCATAGATCGAGACTAGGATTTGGCACTCCGAGTATCGGAGAGGTTTCTCTTGGCCCTCTCGGTAATACACATCATAAGCTTGCAAGCAAATAACTAAGGAGTTAGTCACGAGGTGATGTATTATGGAACGAGTAAAGAGACTTGGCAGTAACGAGATTGAACTAGGTATGAAGATACCGACGATTGAATCTCTGGCAAGTAACATACCGATAGACAAAGGGCATAACGTATGTTGTCATAACGGTTCGACCGATAAAGATCTTCGTAGAATATGTAAGAGCCAATATGAGCATCCAGGTTCCGCTATTGGTTATTGACCGGAGAGGTGTCTCGGTCATGTCTACATAGTTCTCGAACCCATAGGGTCCGCACGCTTAACGTTCGATGACGATATTGTATTATATGAGTTATGTGATTTGGTGACCGAATGTTGTTCGGAGTCCCAGATGAGATCACAAACACGACGAGGAGTCTCTAAATGGTCGAGAGGTAAAGATTGATATATAGGATGATAGTATTCGGACACCGGAAGTGTTCCGGAAGGTACCGAGTACATATCGGATGATCGGAAGGGGTTCCGGGCATCCCCGGCAAAAGATATGGGCCTTATGGGCCAAGAGGGGAAACACACCAGCCACAAGGGGCTGGTGCGCCCCCCCCCATATGGGCCGAACCAGGAGGAGAAGGAAAGAGGGGAAGGGAGAAGGAAAGGGGGGATTCGGCCTCCCCCTTAGTTCTCTGCCCCCTCTCTTTCCTTCCCCCTCCGGCAAATAAGGAAGGGGGGTGCCACTTGGGAGGACCCCAAGTAGGGTCCGGCCTACTTGGGGCGCCCTCCTAGCTGCTCCCTCCCCCACCTATATATATGTGGGAGGGGGCGCCTAGCACAACCAGACAATTGCCTAGCCGTGTGCGGCGCCCCCCTCCACAGTTTACACCCCCGGTCATATTCTCACGGTGCTTAGGCGAAGCCCTGCGAGGATCACTTCACCATCACCGCCACCACGCCGTCGTGCTGACGGAAATCATCTACTACCTCGACGTCTTGCTGGATCAAGACGACGAGGGACGTCACCGAACTGAACATGTGTAGAACTCGGAGATGTCGTAACTTCGGTACTCGATCGGTGGAGCGGGAAGAAAGTTCGACTACATCAACCGCGTTATGAAACGCTTCCGCTTATGGTCTACGAGGGTACGTAGACACACTCTCCCCCTCGTTGCTATGCATCTCCATGGATAGATCATTGCGTGTGCGTAGACATTTTTTGTTTTCCATGCAACAATTCCCAAGAGTGGCATCATGAGCCAAGTCTATGCGTAGATGATATGCATGAGTAGAACACAAAGAGTTGTGGGCGGTGATAGTCATACTGCTTACCACCAACGTCTTATTTTGATTCGTTGGTATTGTAATATGTAGCGTCCCGGACCAACCTTACATGTCCACGTACATGAGACCGGTTCCACTGACAGACATGCAACTAGTTTTGCATAAAGGTGGTTGGCAGGTGTCTGTTTCTTTTACTTTAGTTGAATCGATTTTGACTGCGGCTGGTCCTTGAAGAAGATTAAAACAGCAAACTTGATGAAACACCGTTGTGGTTTTGTGCGTAGGTAAGAACGGCTCTTGCTAGAAGCCCGTAGCGGCCACGTAAAACTTGCAACAACAAAGTAGAGGACGTCTAACTTGTTTTTTGCAGTGCATGTTGTGATGTGATATGGTCAAGACATGATGTGATATACGTTATTGTATGAGATGATCATGTTTTGTAGAAGTTATCGGCAACCGGCAGGAGCCTTATGGTTGTCTCTTTATTGTATGAAATACAAACGCCATGTAATTGCTTTACTGTATCACTATGCGTTAGCGATAGTTGTAGAAGCAATAGTTGGCAAGACGACCACGACGCAACGATGGAGGTCAAAGTGTCAAGTCGGTGACGATGGAGATCATGATAATGCTTTGGAGATGGAGATCAAAAGCACAAGATGATGATGGCCATATCATGTCATATTTTTTGATTGCATGTGATGTTTATCTTTTATGCATCTTATTTTGCTTAGAATGATGGTAGCATTATAAGATGATCCATTCACTAAATTTCAAGATATAAGTGTTCTCCCCGAGTATGCATCGTTGCGAAAGTTCGTCGTTTCGAGACACCACGTGATGATCGGGTGTGATAGACTCTACGTTCACATACAACGGGTGTAAGACAGTTTTGCACATGCAGAATACTTGGGTTAAACTTGACGAGCCTAACATGTACATACATGGCCTGGAACACTGGAGACCGAAAGGTCGAACGTGAATCATATAGTAGATATGATCAACATAGAGATGTTCACCATTGATGACTACTCCATCTCACGTGATGATCGGACATGGTTTACTTGATTTGGATCATGTATCATTTAGATGACTTGAGGAGGTAGAAATATGATCCAAATCAAGTAAACCATGTCCGATTTATCATCACGGAAGGTCCAATGTCACAGTAGGTCACGTTTTCTGTAATGCATGTACATCCATGACGATTTTATGAAGAAATTTAGTTCCGCATTGTTCTTGTAAGTATCTGTTGTCCTTCATCATTGTACTTATATTTGTCAGCTAGTTCTTCATGTACACTTTACAGCTTATTTCCCTTGTCCTCCATTTTCTACACATCAGATCTACATTTACTGTTGTGAAAATATTGAATAAAGCCAATGTTACTGAAGAAGTTTAGCTCTGCATTGCTCTTGTCAGTGCCTTTTGCATGTATACTGTATTTGCATTTGTACTCTGCATCTTAAGTTAAATAATCTTCATTTGTTCCTATATTTTCACATCTATATTTACTCTTAACAAAATGTAGAGTAACGCCAATGCTCTTGAAGAAGAGTGTGCGGTAAACTTCTTGAATTGCCCCCCATCAATATGGACAAGGGCTTTATAGAGCCTGTCTTCACTACTAATGTAAGTTTGTCCTCCTCGAGCCTTCAAACTTTGTTGTGTATATTTGGATAGCTATGAGTGCAAATGTTGTTTATTCTTTTCATCTGCATCAAATTGCTTGTTCAAAGTTTATAAAGAATAAGTACATAAACATAAGTTTGTCCTTCTCAATTTCAGTCTTTAGTTGTACAACCTAGTTCCTTATTCGTACCATGTAAATTAATCTAAACATAGCAAGTTATGTTCTTTAGCACCATGTGTATGCTTGTGTTCTTGATCTCTAATCCAGTGGTGTGGTGAAACTACCAACAATAGCACAATGTCATATCCTGCTATGTCTCAACTATGAAAAATGCCATATTATATTAATGTAATTTAAATCGTGTCTCTTTATTTACCAATCTGAAATGGTATAAATTGACAGTACACTCGCCATTCACGCTTATACGTTGTTTAGAACTACATGTATGCTTGTGTTCATTAGTCCTACCGCTACAACATCATCACCGGCGGAGGCGGGCGGCGGCGGACCATTGCGACCCAACGACCGCCAGGGCCAGGCACCGCGACTGGTGGCTCAAGGCGTGGGACGCCCAGGCGGTGCCTCCGGCGGGGCAACTGTGGACGCCTACATGCCCCGCATGGTGAACCTAGAGTACATGCTCGGGGAGGACCCCAACTTGTTCCTCGGGCCAGGATGGGTCCGCGGGACGCCCGAAGCGGGGGCCTTCCTCAAGTCACCCGAAGGTTTCGCCGACACCTTCAGCAACGACGACGACGGAGTGCAGCAGGTACCGCGGGAGCAGGCGTGCACTAACCATGGGCTGTAGGTGGACCAGGCCACGACAGCCGTCGAAGATCCCAGAGCGGTGGCTCCGCCCTCGGCCGGAGCGGAGCGCTGGGGGCTGCGCGTGGGGGGCCTGGAGCCGGGGCTTCCGCCGCGCCGCGGGGATCAAGGCGCCATACGGAGGTAGGTCCTCTGCCGGGGGAGGCGCCAGTGAGCCCTTTCCCCCCGGTAGAGGGCCCGTGGTCGCCGAGGGCGCCGCTAGCGTCCCCCTTGCCCCTTGGTCTCGTCCTGGTTTCTGGACGCCCCAACGGTGGTCGGGGGTGGCACAGTGCGGTGCCCTCGTCTGGTGATATGAAGCAAGGCTCACGCTTGTGAAGGTATCCACTCGTGACACTCTCACGTAATAATGAGTGGGGCTGTACATGCCCCGGAGTCTCCGGAATGCCGTCCTCGGGCCTCGGGGGCTCCCGCCCACGTCCTAGTGGAAGCACCATGCTCTGCGCTGGCCATCGACCCTGTCCCCCTATGACTATGGTCACGGCCAGTGAAAGCACTTAGCTCTGCGCTGGTGGGAAGACAAGAAGACTAGCTAGGTGCTGGATGCGGCCATTTGCTTTCATCCCCTTTTTCTGCAACTCGATTTGCCGCCTTTTTGAGCTGAACTTGGAGCCTTGCTTTTGTTGTCAAGTGTGGGGGAGTCTTCTTTGTTCGAGCAGATTTCTTGCGTTTTGGTTGCGTGCTTTTTGTCAAGGCTTGCGCCTGCTACCCCTCCCCTTGCGAGCGCCTCGCGAGCGGGGGCTGAGTGTGGTATGCGCATGCTAGCCACGCTCAGGCGAGCCTGAATGGCGGCAAACCCCCCCTCGGGACCAAGAATACAATCGCCGCAGGATTATCGCGCGCACACCTTGCCATGGTCTAGCATTCGCTCCTCGCGAGGCCCTCTCAGGAAGGTTAGCAGGCCCCACGGCAGATCTAAATGTCGTGAGCTCTGGAGGGCTCCCCTCAGGAGCAAGGCGTGTCGACAACCACACAACCGGCTCAAGGCCCGCTCGGCAAGGTAAAATTACAGCAGCAAGCCTGCTGGGGGGCTCGCGAGCTTGCAGAAGCACATTCAAGTCCAGCCTAAAGATAGAACAGTAATTTACTTACATGAGGGGCTCCCCCTCCAAAATGCTCTTATGCCTCAGAAGGCTGTGTCCCAGCCTTTGCACGCAGGTTCAAGCGAGGGAGCGCATGCTTAATTGGACATGTCGCTCACAGCGTCGTCCTGGTCGCTCTCAAACGCATTGCTAGCACTGTCGCTGGCGTCGCCTTCACCATCATCAACCACGCTGTCCTCGTTCGCCACGACCACCACCGCATCGTCCTCGGAGGCGAAGGCCCTGACCAGGGCATCCACGTTGTCATCCACCCAGCGCGCTAGGTTGTCCCGAATGGCCCCGGGCACTGGGGCGATGGCAGCGTCAAAGTCGAAGTGGGGGTCGATGTTCTGGAGATGAGTGAAGACGCAGGAGAACGCTCGCCCGATGAGGCCTCGGCTCCTTCCCTCAACAAGCTCGCGGGCCCTCGCGGCCCGGTCCTCCAAGCGCATCACGACGACAGTAAAGAAGCGGAGGTGGCTGGCGTAGTCTTCTGCATGAGGATGAGGGGCGCGCTCTTCGCAGATGGCGCCCAGCGCCCAGTTGGCCCTCACCCTGAGGTCCTGGAGCATAGGAGCATGCTCACGCTGCAGCGTCTACCGACGACATGCCTCCTCCCTATTCTGCTGCGCGAGGGACGCTGCGTCATCAACCTGCCGCTGGAGCAAGAGCAGATCAGCACGAGCGGAAGCCAGGTCGGCCAGGGTCGAGGTCAGGGCCGCCGCAACAGCCTTCTCGCGCTGTTCCACCTCATTCAGTTGCATCCTGAGGGCGGTGGCCCTGCCCTCAACTTCGGCCGCGAGGAACTTCAGCTTCAGGTCATAATCATTGGCGAGATCCTCGCGAGCCTTCACCACCCTACAGTCAACCTCCTCCTGGATCCTGGCTTCGCGTGCGCTAACCGCGTCCTCGGCCAGGGCCACCTAGCGCTCCCTCGTCTCCAACCGTTCAAGCTCGAGGCTGCGCTCTGAGGCTTCCAACATCAGCGCCTCCTCGTGCTTCAAGATATCCTTCCCTTCAGAAGGCGCCCCCCTCATCGACGCAAAGACGACCCTGCGTGCCTCGACCTGCTGCTCCAAGGCGGCTTTCAGGGCCTGGAGCTCCTGTTCGCGCTCCTTGGCGGCCTCGCAGCGGCGATCAGCCTCCCTGGCATCCTCCAAGGCCCGAGCGCTGGCCTCGCGCGAGGCCGCAAGCGACGACTCAGCCTTCGCATCGGCGCGCTCGCGCTGAAGATGCCCAAGGTTGATGGCTACCTTCAATTGAGGCCACTCGTTCGCCAACCGAAGACCCCCCATCTCAAGGCGGGCGTCGACATAGACAAGCTCTTCCCCGAGCCGGCCCAACGCGCCCATCGCTTCCTGGAAGAGCTCGTGGCGAACAGCGCCGCGCTCGCGCGCGAGCTCAAATGCGTGGCCGGCTTTGTCCTCCGCACAAAGGACCCTTGAGGAAGCTTGAGAGGGCTTGCCTGCTCCTAGCAGGGGGCTGGAGACCGGTGCCTTCCCCGCTACCTTCCGGGCCTCAGTGGAGGCCCTGCGAGGCGGGACCTCGTTGCTAGAGGACGAAGCAGGGGCTGAGGCCGCCCAGCCGCGGGTCATGACCAGTGGAGGGTCCCTCAGCACGCCCTCAACACACGAGGCAGAACCGTGAAGGAGGAATGACAACAGCGCAGGGTCAAGACTCCTGGGCGGTGTATCCACCTCTTCGGCAGGCCACGCACCGCGCGCAGTGGGCTGGCAAGGGGCGCTCAAGGCTAGTAGTGGACCCGGAGCAGGTGGAGGTTGCTTCTCGGGAGATCTCGCCACCCTAGCCGAAGGAACCTTGAAAGAGTTGCGGCCAGGAGGGGATACAACGCCCAGGAAATTATGGAAATAAGGTACTCACTCGTCCACGGCGATGTATTTCCTCTGCTTCAATGGCCGGTAGCCGTCACCACTGCAGCTTGGAAACCCCTTCCTCTTACGGAGTGCTTCGAAGTTCAGGCGAAGCTGGCCGAAGCCCTGAGCGCACCCGCCGGCACCAGCGGCGGCAGGCGTGGTCCCTGAGGAAGCGACCTCGGGAGTGTCGGGCTGCATCGGCTTCTCGGCCTCCACCTTGGGAAGGCTCAACCGGGCCTCGGGGGCTTCCGTCCCAGAAGTAGCGGACCGCTCCGGTACCCCGGTCGCCTCCTCAGGGCAGCACAAGCGGGCCCTGGGGGTCGTCGCCTCGGGGGCCCTAGTTAGGACCACTTCTTCAGCAGCAGCATCGCCGGCGTCCGACAGCGTCCGCCCCCTGCGTCCACTTCTGGGGCAGGCACCGTGATGATGGCAGGCAGAGGAGACATGAAGACAGGATTCTCGCGAGGCCCTTCAAGGCCGACCGGACACGGACCCCATTCGTCGAATGAGGGCATCTGCCCCACAAACTCCACCTTATTCGAGCAGCAGTACAAGAGGCAGCCCTGCTCCGGCAGACTGGCTGGCGATGGGTCGCCCGTCAGGAGCTCAAGCACAATCCGCTGCGCCTCGAGAGGAAGCTCGGGCACATGGAGCCTTATGGGGTCCATGTCGCCGGAGAAGGACCACATCGGCCGTGAGTGGTGCTGGAGCGGAGCAATGCTGTGCTGGATGAACTCCTTTACAACCATGGGCGCTGTCACCCCAGGATCCTTCAGCCTGGTCAGCCGGAGCCAGATGTGCGCGAGATACAGATCAACGAGCCTTGCATGACAGCGTCCACAAACACCCACCGGTTCCGGAATCCGTCTACAATTGGCGAAAGCTCGAAGTCGATCCCCGAGTCGGCTGTCGCCGCCATGGCCTGGAAACTCAGGCATCCAGAGCGCTACCGATCGTCGGTCAGATGCAAAGAGAAGAAATGGCGAAGCAAGGCCACGGAGGGAGAAATGCCCACCATGGCCTCGCAGACAAAGGCGAAGATGGTGAGAAGAATGATGTATTGGGGATCCAGATGCAGCGCTTTGACTTGGTAGTGAGAGAGCACGGCGTTGAAGAAGGCGGAGAAAGGGGGAACCAGGCCAGCCTAGAGGGCGTGAAGATGGATGGGGATCTCAATGGCCGTCCTGTCAACCGCAGCGCGAGATGTGGGCCAAGCCACCATCTTCCCCCATTCATTGGAGTCAATGGCGAGCGCCGGGCGAACCTTGTCCATCGCCTCCTGGTTGAGCACCACGGACTGCTCGATGGCAGGCTCAAAGGCCGGTGGCGCCTCGGCTGGGGCTTGAGGCTTCTTCTTCCCCTTCCTCTTCCGGCTCGGCGCCATGGCAGAGGAGAAGGTCGGATCTCGATCTGGTCAAAGGAGGAGACCGCGGCTTTCTGGAAGATGGGGGAATTGGGGAGTGCGCTACCAGCGGCGGAGATGGAACTGAGTAGGCAACAACGGCCGCCTAGCTTGGCGGATATCAAGGTCGCGTGGGAAAGTGGAGGCGTCCACGTACCAGCAGTCGCCACGCGTCGACTGAGGTCGCAGGCTGTTGGGGCCCGCGATGCTCTGCACTTGCCCTTTGGCTTTGCCTCGAAGCCAAGTCCGAGCGCGCCATGGGCCCGGGGCTACTGTCGGCGTCCTGGGAATGTGGGTACCCAGACTTTCCTGCCTGCGGCCCACGGCGTGGCTCCACCAACGGCCCAGTACGTCCCATCTTCATCAGCAACCACTCAAGACCCTAGCGAGGTGCCAAGCCTCGCGAGGCGGGCGACGCAAGACTTCCTCTGGGGCAGCCTCGCTAGGCTGGCTCCCGAGGAGCGGAGATACCTATGCAAGGGACACCTCACGAGGTTCACGTGATGTGAGCCATGACGACCAAGGCCAGGAGGGCGCCAGGGGGCGCTGTGTACCAATTTCCACTTTGGTGTTAAAGGGGCAGGCGCGGGCGAGGAGTCCTGAGGCATCAGACAAAGGTTTCCATATCGGTGCAACAAGACCAAGACGAGCATGACGGCAGGACGGAGGTCATCGTGGAGCCTAGGGCGGCGTCACCGCCAGAGCCTTTGGCAGGCGAAGACTACTTTTGTCAGGATAGCTTGTACTAGCTGCCCCCCTTCAAAATTAGCCGTTGTGGGATCCCTTCCTGCCTACATTTGGGAAGAGGACCGGGGCCTCTATAAATAGGACTAGCCACCACCATAGAGAGGGATCTTGGATCGACCGATCAGACTCTGGACGGATCATCCTCACTCTCACCAGCTCATAGAGCCCAAGAACACCTCTCCTGAGGAGGCTGTTCATCCCTTGTACTAGTTCATCCTCAGCCTATAAGGCAATCCACCACCACACACTGGAGTAGGGTATTACACCACAATGGTGGCCCGAACCAATATAAACCCTCGTGTCTCGTGTTCTTTGAGGTCGTTGAGCTAGGCCCTTGGGATCGTTGTGCGAGCAAGCTAGGGAGAGAGAGAGTGCTTCGTGCGCACCCCAGTGTTCGAACCTTAAGGGTTTGCCGGAACCCAGAATCTGACAGATACCCACACCCCTCTCCACATTTGCAAATAAGGCCTTCCCTCGTTCATCCTTTTCTCCCACAAGATAAACTACTCATACTAGTAAGGTACACGTGCATTGCACGCATGAGATATGGAAACCAAATTATGAATAAATACCACACTATAGCATGTAAGCTTTGAGTCATATACGCATGATGTAGATGTTCGTTTAATTCCTATAGTTCATCTCATTCAAAATCAATTAGTTTTTATAAAAAAGCTAATCTATTTTAAGATTCATGGAATTGTGTGTTCTAAAGCATAAAGTAAAAACAAATAATGGCATCATCTAGAAAAAAAATTGGGCAATTATGATATGGAAGATTCTAGAACAAAGGAGAAGTGCTTGTGTTTTGAGGTTCGTGCATTTTGCTTAAGTTCAACCATGGAGTCTTCTAGATTGTACATGTGGCAAAATCTGGTGGAATATAGATGATATCCAACGGCCAGTAGTGCTCAGATTTGCCATCTCTGCACCGTCGTATTGGCTTCATCCAACGACCATCTTTCAAAGTTATTTGCATACTATATAGGGGTATAGACAAATGCGTCTTGATGTGTCACATCCCTAGCTCTGACAATGCCTAGTGCTAGCATCTGGTGTTGCATCATGTTTAAATTTTCCAGAAAGTTGAAATGGGGATGTAGAACCCCCAGCACCCCCCTGAAAACAACTAGGGTTTACTTAAATATTTTTCAATGAACCTGAAATGCCCTTCTAAAATGTCCATCACTTTTGTCTTGGTCCAGAACCTCTGCCAAAATCGGTTCACATTTTTCTAGGACACATAAGGTCACTGAATTAAATCATATGCTATTTGCAATTGGGCATTTAAATGCTATATATTATTTTAAGTGCTCAATTAATTCTGAACTTAAGTGAGGGCTGTTAGGAATAATCCAAACAGAGCCCACAATTATCTTCAGGATTTTTGAAAACGTTTTGGTATTTTTAATAAAGCTCAGAAGTTGCAGAAAAATAGAAAAACAAAAACAGAAAATAAAAGGAAACTAACTAACCTAGCAAAGCCACCAGCCGGCCCACCTGGCGGCCAAGCGCTGTGCTGGCCCGTGCCAGCCAGCTGCTTCGTCCCCGCCACGTAGGCAGGGAGGTGACGCCGGCGTGCGCGAGCTCGCCACGGCGCCAGCTGCTTGCCGCCCGCGCACCTGGACACCTGGGCGAGCTCCACGGGGCCGCCCCGGCCCCGCAGACACCGCGCTCACTCCCCTGTCTCTCTCCCTCGCCCTCTCCCACCATGGCCGACGCTGCCGTGCCCGCGCCACCGTGAAACTCGCGTCCACCGTCGTCCCCGCGCCGCGCTGCCGTGCCCACGAGCTCCGCCGTCGTCTGCTTCGTCGAGCTAGCCTAGCCCCGAGCACTCGCACGCTCTGCTTCGTCTTCTTCGACCTCGTCTTCACCGAACGCCGCCGGAGATCCCCTTCGCCGTCACCGCCGCACCAGCTCGTCCCCGACCTCGCCGTCTGCTCCGCCGTGACCGCCGTGAGCTCAGCTACCTCCCCATCCTTTCCGTTTTCGCTCTCGAGCCCTGCATCGACTGCACCGAGCTCGGCCGCACCCGCCGCCGCCACCGTACGTCGCCGTCGTGGCCACAGCCACGTTGGCTCGATTCCGAGCACGCCATCGTCTCCGCCGCACTCGCAGGAGCCCGTAGCACTCCCCACGCGTCTCGCCGTGCCCCCTAGCATCGGGGCCGACCTCGCCCGAACTCCGGCGACCGCCAAGGTCATCACCGGTGACGTTTCCGGCCACCCCAGCTCCACCCACCGCCACCACCCGACGCGGCTCACTGCCCGCATCACGTAGATGTGCTCCGCCGTCGTTTTGGTCGCCGGAGCACGAATCCCGCCCTGCCCCGGCGCGTTTGGCCTCGCCGGCGGCTAACGCCAGCGAGTTGACCCCGCTGACCCCGTTTGACCCCGGGTGGGCCCAGTTTGACCTCCCCTGGGTCTATGACAAGTGGGACCTGCCTGCTAATTAAGTTAGGATTAGGACTAACTAAAAATTAGTTAAACTAATGACACTGACACGCGGGACCCACTGGTCAGGTTTGACCTGGACCATTCCAGTTGACTGCTGACGTCACCCTGACGCAATAAAGCATTTACTGGATTTATTCTTATATACGAAATTCGAGAAAATGTTGCAAACTTCAAAAATTCATAGAAATTAATCTGTAACTCCAAATGAAAAGATTTATATATGAAAATTGATCAAAAAAATCCAATCTTTCCATATGTAATGGTTTCATGCATATCAGAACAATTTAACCTTGTTGTTTAAGTGAAACAAGTTAATGCACCTTTATGACTTGTAAAATGGGTTTGCATTTGAATCTTTGGTTCAAATGGACTCATTTCAATCTGTTCTAGCTTGCATTAGCCCAAAACACATTCATATTGCCATGTCATAGCATGCATCATATTGTTGCATATCGTCATGTGTTGATTGTGTTCGATGTATCTTTCGTGGCAGGTTCTGCCTCCGAGGATACCCACGATTATCCGACTGAAGGGCAGTATCCTACTACCACTCCATCAGGCAAGCAAAACCCCCTTGTTCATTCCGATACAACCCACTCTCTCGCTCCTGCTCTCTTTTACTGCATTAGGACAACAACGATTCAACTGTTACACGCTGCGATAGTTGAACCCCTTTTCCACTGCATGACCTGTCATTGCCACAGTAAATAGATGAAACCCACTAGCATGAGTAGGAGTTGTTTGAGCTCTGATGTGCCTACTCATTCATGCTTGTTTGTCATGCCTGCTACTGCTTAGAGTTGAGTCAGGTCTGATTCATCGGGGATGAATCGGAGGTGTGTGAACATGTCCTACTGTTGAGAGCTAAGTGTGTGAACACGATTTGGTAAAGGTAGCGGTGAGAGGCCATGTAGGAGTACATGGTGGGTTGTCTCATTGCAGCCGTCCTCAGGAACTGAGTTATGTGTTTGTGATCCATGAACAGCTACTACCACACATTGGGATCCTTAATTGACTCTCTCGGCTTCTAAACCACCCTTGTCCTCTGTCCAGGAGTTGCAAGTAGTTTCTAGTGTTTGTAGTATGTTGGAGGCCGTGCGCAGCGCTGACCCGAGGGGTGGGCTGTGATGCGGTAGGCACGTGGCCGGGTATGCCGGGCGCCCGTTTGGTGTCACGGAACCCTGTACACATCGTTTGGGGCCGTATGTGGAAACCTCGGCCGGACTCCCTGCGGATGGAACCTGAATAGGCGATAAACCTAGACTAGAGGCTTGAGTGTTTAGGTAGGCCGTGGCCGAGACACTCGTTGGGCTTCCGCTTGAAGGTTGCCGAGTACATGTCGTGTAAACGGCGGTAAGTGGTGAGAGCGTGTGTGAAGAAGTACACCCCTGCAGGGTTAACATCATCTATTCGAATAGCCGCGTCCGCGGTAAAGGACTTCTGGGTTGCCTGTACAGTTCATAGACAAGTGAAAGTGGATACTCTAAAATGCGCAAGATAAGCGTGAGTGCTATGGATGACGTTCTCGTAGGGAGACGGGAGCGGATCCATAGTGGTGTATTGAAATGGTGAATATGTGGACTCGTGTGCGCCACCTCAAAAGAGTTACTTGCAGTCATAGTTTAGGATAGCCACTGAGTCAAAGCTGGCTTGCTGCAGTCAAACTCCACCACCCCCTTTGTTGATACTGATGCATATGTAGCTAGTTCTGATGTAAGTCTTGCTGGGTACATTTGTACTCACGTTTACCTATTTTATGTTTTGCAGAGAGACGTCAGTCTCGCTAGTAGTTCCGTGTGGACTTCGACGTTTAGCTTGATACCTCAGCTACGATCTTGTGCCCTCGGCAGGATCTGGTAGATAGTCAGGCTTCTCAGCCTTTTTCATTTGTAGATGTCTGTACTCAGACATGTTAAGCTTCCGCATGTGCTTTGACTTGTATGCTCTGAATGTTGTGTCATGAGACCCATGTTTGTAATATCTCGCTCCTCGGAGCCTAATGAATAAATATTTGAGTCGTAGAGTTATGCTGTGATGCCATGTTGTATCTACACATATCGAGCATATTGTGTGTATGATTGAAATGCTTGGTATGTGTGGGATCCGACAACCTAGTTGTTTATCCTTGGTAGCCTCTCTTATGGGTAAATGTAGTCTTGTGCTTCCATGAGCCATAGTAGTCCGCTACAGCCCGGTTCACCGGAGTCCTGCTAGCCCAGTACTACTGCTCCGGAACACTTGACTGGCCGGCATGTGATTCACTTCGTTCCTGTGTCTGTCCCTTCGGGGAAATGTCACGCGGTGACATCCGGAGTCCTGCCTAGCCTGCTACAGCCCGGTTCACCGGAGTCCTGTTAGCCCAGTGCTATAGCCCGGATTCGCACGCTGCTGACCGACATGCTCGATGTTGATTCATGTATGCCTGTCCCCATAAGTTAGTGCCACTTTGGGTTCACGATTAGTCATGTCGGCCCGGGTTCTCTGTCATATGGATGCTAGCGACACTATCATATACGTGAGCCAAAAGGCGTAAACGGTCCCGGGCCATGGTAAGGCGACACCCGTGGGAATAGCGTGTGTGAGGCCGCAAAGTGATATGAGGTGTTACCGGTTAGATAGATGTGACTTGGAATCGGGGTCGTGACAGCTTTGGTTTCAGCGCCTGACTGCCTGTAGGATTACCAAGCCAAACTGGTCGAAGTTGAGTCTAGAAATGCTTTAGTTATATAAGGGAATTGATTGTGGATGGGAACGTAAGGCTCTTTTTACTCCTTTACCTTATGCCCTTCTGATCTGAGTCAACCTCTTCTTTTCTACGGGGATTAAGAACTAGGCTTTCTCTTCTTTCTATCAGTATCACATGTTACTAATCAGTAGACTCATAAGTTGTTGGATTTAAGCCTCAGTTCAGTTCCTACTACTTCTGTGTGTTCATAGTTGGTCGCGGAACCTTGATATTGTGATTTGAGTGGTTATGCCACCTTTTTTGCAGGATGTCTCAAATCTTTTGAGCATTTACAGCCGTTATGCTGTCCGAGTCATCCCAGGTTTCTAAACTATCTGATGCATTTGCTAATTCTTCCTTCCTGTTCCCGATGTCCTTTTGGTAAGAATAAGTACACTAATCGTCTATTGAGGTACTCCTTGCCTTGACATATATGTTGGAACTAGTATTATGACCCTAGGCATCTTAGAGGATCACCTAGTAATATGGCCATGTTTTGTGTTCCCAGTGTGATGATTCTGGCAGTCATACTCGAAAGCATCCCGTGATGCCATTTAGTTAGTAGGCCTTCTATCTCTGGGTTCTTAAGCCCAAGATTCACTCTACTTACTGAAGGAAATATGCCCTAGAGGCAAAAATAAAGTTATTATTTATTTCCTTATATCATGATAAATGTTTATTATTCATGCAAGAATTGTATTAACCGGAAACATAATACATGTGTGAATACATAGACAAATAGAGTGTCACTAGTATGCCTCTACTTGACTAGCTCGTTAATTAAAGATGGTTATGTTTCCTAACCATAGACATGAGTTGTCATTTGATTAACGGGATCACACCATTAGGAGAATGATGTGATTGACTTGACCCATTCCGTTAGCTTAGCACTCGATCGTTTAGTATTCTGCTATTGCTTTCTTCATGAATTATACATGTTCCAATGACTATGAGATTATGGTACTCCCGTTTACTGGAGGAACACTTTGTGTGCTACCAAACGTCACAACGTAACTGGGTGATTATAAAGGTGCTCTACAGGTGTCTCCGAAGGTACTTGTTGGGTTTGCGTATTTCGAGATTAGGATTTGTCACTCCGATTGTCGGAGAGGTATCTCTGGGCCCACTCAGTAATGCACATCACTATAATCCTTGCAAGCATTGTAACTAATGAGTTAGTTGCGGGATAATGTATTACGGAACGAGTAAAGAGACTTGCCGGTAACGAGATTGAACTAGGTATTGAGATACCGACGATCGAATCTTGGGCAAGTAACATACCGATGACAAAGGGAACAACATATGTTGTTATGCGGTTTGACCGATAAAGATCTTCGTAGAATATGTGGGAGCCAATATGAGCATCCAGGTTCCGCTATTGGTTATTGACCGGAGACGTGTCTCGGTCATGTCTACATTGTTCTCGAACCCGTAGGGTCCGCACGCTTAAAGTTCGATGACGGTTATATTATGAGTTTATGTGTTTTGATGTACCAAAGGTGGTTCGGAGTCCCGGATGAGATCGGGGACATGACGAGGAGTCTCGAAATGGTCGAGACGTAAAGATCGATATATTGGACGACTATATTCGGACATCGGAAATGTTTCGAGTGATTCGGGTATTTTTCGGAGTACCGGAGAGTTACGGGAATTCGCTGGGGAGTATATGGGCCTTATTGGGCTTTAGGGGAAAGAGGAGGAGAGGCTGCGCGCCCCCCAAGGCCTAGTCCGAATTGGACTAGGGGGAGAGGGGCTGCGCCCCCTCCTTCCTTCTCTTCTCTCTCCCCTTTCCTTGACTCCTACTCCTACTACTTGGAAGGGGGGGAATCCTACTCCCGGTGGGAGTAGGACTCCTCCTGGCGCGCCTCCTCCTGGCCGGCCGCCTCTCCCTCCCTTGCTCCTTTATATACGGGGGCAGGGGGGCACCCCATACACACAACAATTGATCTCTTGATCTCTTAGCCGTGTGTGGTGCCCTCCTCCACCATAATCCACCTCGATAATACCGTAGCGGTGCTTAGGCGAAGCCCTGCGTCGGTAGAACATCATCATCGTCACCACGCCGTCGTGCTGACGGAACTCTCCCTCAAAACTCGGCTGGATCGGAGTTCGAGGGACGTCATCGAGCTGAACGTGTGCTGAACTTGGAGGTGCCGTGCGTTCGGTACTTCATCAGTCGGATCGTGAAGACGTACGACTACATCAACCGCGTTGTGCTAACGCTTTCACCTTCGGTCTATGAGGGTATGTGGACAACACTCTCCCCTCTCGTTGCTATGCATCACCATGATCTTGCCTGTGCGTAGGAAATTTTTGAAATTACTACGTTCCCCAATAATGGCATCCGAGCCTGGTTTTATGCGTAGATGTAATATGCACGAGTAGAACACAAGTGAGTTGTGGGCGATATAAGTCATACTGCTTACCAGCATGTCATACTTTGGTTCGGCGGTATTGTTGGATGAAGCGGCCCGGACCGACATTACGCGTACGCTTACGCGAGACTGGTTCTACCGACGTGCTTTGCACACAGGTGGCTGGCGGGTGTCAGTTTCTCCAATTTTAATTAAACCGAGTGTGGCTACGCCCGGTCCTTGAGAAGGTTAAAGCAGCACCAACTTGACAAACTATCGTTGTGGTTTTGATGCGTAGGTAAGAATGGTTCTTGCTCAGCCCGTAGCAGCCACGTAAAACTTGCAACAACAAAGTAGAGGACGTCTAACTTGTTTTTGCAGGGCATGTTGTGATGTGATATGGTCAAGGCATGATGCTATATTTTATTGTATGAGATGGTCATGTTTTGTAACCGAGTTATCGGCAACTGGCAGGAGCCATATGGTTGTCGCTTTATTGTATGCAATGCAATCGCCCTGTAATGCTTTACTTTATCACTAAGTGGTAGCGATAGTCGTAGAAGCATAAGTTGGCGAGACAACAACGATGCTACGATGAAGATCAAGGTGTCGCGCCGGTGACGATGGTGATCATGACGGTGCTTCGGAGATGGAGATCACAAGCACAAGATGAAGATGGCCATCTCATATCACTTATATTGATTGCATGTGATGTTTATCTTTTATGCATCTTATCTCGCTTTGATTGACGGTAGCATTATAAGCTGATCTCTCACTAAATTATCAAGGTATAAGTGTTCTCCCTGAGTATGCACCGTTGCGAAAGTTCTTCGTGCTGAGACACCACGTGATGATCGGGTGTGATAGGCTCTAAATACAACGGGTGCAAAACAGTTGCACACGTGGAATACTCAGGTTAAACTTGACGAGCCTAGCATATAACAGATATGGCCTCGGAACACTGAGACCGAAAGGTCGAGCGTGAATCATATAGTAGATATGATCAACATAGTGATGTTCACCATTGAAACTACTCCATCTCACGTGATGATCGGACATGGTTTAGTTGATATGGATCACGTGATCACTTAGAAGATTAGAGGGATGTGTATCTAAGTGGGAGTTCTTAAGTAATATGATTAATTGAACTTAAATTTATCATGAACTTAAGTCCTGGTAGTATTAGCATATCTTTGTTGTAGATCAATAGCTCGCGTTTAGCTCCCCTGTTTTATTTTGATATGTTCCTAGAGAAAACTGAGTTGAAAGATGTTAGTAGCAATGATGCGGATTGGATCCGTGATCTGAGGATTATCCTCATTGCTGCACAGAAGAATTATGTCCTTGATGCACCGCTAGGTGACAGACCTATTGCAGGAGCAGATGCAAACATTATGAACGTTTGGCTGGCTCAATATGATGACTACATGATAGTTTAGTGCACCATGCTTAATGGCTTAGAATCGGAACTTCAAAGACGTTTTGAACGTCATGGACCATATGAGATGTTCCAGGAGTTGAAGTTAATACCCGAGTTGAGAGATATGAAGTCTCCAACAAGTTCTATAGCTAAAAGATGGAGGAGAATAGCTCAAGCAGTGAGCATGTGCTCAGATTGTCTGGGTACTACAATCGCTTGAATCAAGTGGGAGTTAATCTTCCAGATAAAATAGTGATTGACAGAATTCTCTAGTCACCATCACCAAGTTAGTAGAACTTCATGATGAACTATAATATGCAAGGGATGACGAAAACAATTCCCAAGCTCTTCGCGATGCTAAAAACGGCGAAGGTAGAAATCATGAAAAAACATCAAGTGTTGATGGTTGACAAGACCACTAGTTTCAAGAGAAAGGACAAAGGGAAGAAGGGGAACTTCAAGAAGAACGGCAAGCAAGTTGCTGCTCAAGTGAAGAAGCCCGAGTCTGGACCTAAGCCTGAGATTAAGTGCTTCTACTGCAAAGGGACTGGTCACTAGAAGCGGAACCACCCCAAGTATTTGGCGGATAAGAAGGATGGCAAAGTGAACAAGCTATATTTGATATACATTATTGATGTGTATTTTACTAGTGTTCGTAGCAACCCCTCGGTATTCGATACTGGTTCAGTTGCTAAGAGTAGTAACTCGAAACGGGAATTGCAGAATGAACAGAAACTAGTTAAGGGCGAGGTGACGATGTGTGTTGGAAGTAGTTCCAGGATTGATATGATCATCATCGCACACTCCCTGTACTTTCGAGATTAGTGTTGAACCTAAATAAGTGTTATTTGGTGTTTGCGTTGAGCATGAATATGATTTGATCATGTTTATTGCAACACGGTTATTCATTTAAGTTAGAGAATAATTGTTGTTCTGTTTACATGTATAAAACCTTCTATGGTCATACACCCAATGAAAATGGTTTGTTGGATCTCGATCGTAGTGATACACATATTCATAATATTGAAGGCAAAAAGATGCAAAGTTAATAATGATAGTGCAACTTATTTGTGGCACTGCCGTTTAGTTCATATTGGTGTAAAGCGCATGAAGAAACTCCATGCTGTTGGGCTTTTGGAATCACTTGATTATGAATCACTTGATGCTTGCGAACCATGCCTCTTGGGCAAGATGACTAAAACACCGTTCTCCGGAACAATGGAGCAAGCAACAGATTTGTTGGAAATCATACATACTGATGTATGTGGTCCGATGAATATTGAGGCTCGCAGCGGGTATCATTATTTTCTGACCTTCACAGATGATTTGAGCAGATATGGGTATATCTACTTAATGAAACAGAAGTCTGAAACATTTGAAAAGTTCATATAATTTCAGAGTGAAGTGGAAAATCATCGTTACAAGAAAATAAAGTTTCTACAATCTAATCTTGGAGAAGAATATTTGAGTTACGAGTTTGGTCTTCATTTGAAACAATGCGGAATAGTTTCGCAACCCACGCCACCTGGAACACCACAGCGTAATGGTGTGTCCGAACGTCATAACCGTACTTTATTGGATATAGTGCAATCTATGATGTTTCTTACCGATTTACCACTATAGTTTTGGGGTTATGCATTAGAGACAGCTGCATTCACGTAAAAAGGGCACCATCTAAATTTGTTTTGAGACGACACCGTATGAACTGTGGTTTGGCAAGAAACCAAAGTTGTTGTTTCTTAAAGTTTGGGGTTGCGATGCTTATAAGAAAAAGTTTCATCCTGATAAGCTCAAACCCAAATCGGAGAAATGTGTCTTCATAGGATACCCAAAGGAGATAGTTGGGTACACCTTCTATCACAGATCCGAAGGCAAGATATTCGTCGCTAAGAATGGATCCTTTCTAGAGAAGGAGTTTCTCTCGAAAAAAGTGAGTGGGAGGAAAGTAGAACTTGATGAGGTAACTATACCTGCTCCCTTATTGGAAAGTATTTCATCACAGAAATCTGTTCCTGTGACTACTACACCAATTAGTGAGGAAGCTAATGATGATGATCATGTAACTTCAGATCAAGTTACTACCGAACCTCGTAGGTAAACCAGAGTGAGATCCGCACCAGAGTGGTACGGTAATCCTGTTCTGGAGGTCATGTTACTTGACCATGACGAACCTATGAACTATGAGGAAGCGATGGTGAGCCCAGATTCCGCAAAATGGCTTGAGGCCATGAAATCTGAGATGGGATCCATGTATGAGAACAAAGTGTGGACTTTGGTTGACTTGTCTGATGAACGGCAGGCCATCAAGAATAAATGGATCTTCAAGAGGAAGACGGACGCTGTTAGTAGTGTTACTATCTACAAATCTAGAATTGTCACAAAAGGTTTTTCGACAAGTTCAAGGTGTTGACTATGATGAGAGTTTCTCACTCGTACCTATGCTTAAGTCTGTCCGAATCATGTTAGCAATTGCCGCATTTTATGAAATCTGGCAAATGGATAAACAAACTGCATTCCTTAATGGATTTATTAAAGAAGAGTTGTATATGATTCAACCAAAAGGTTTTGTCCATCCTAAAGGTGCTAACAAAATATGCAAGCTCCAGCGATCCATCTATGGACTGGCGCAAGCACCTCGGAGTTGGAATATACGCTTTGATAAGTTGATCAAAGGATATAGTTTTATACAGACTTGCGGTGAAGACTGTATTTACAAGAAAGTGAGTGGGAGCACTACAGCATTTCTGATAAGTATATGTGAATGGCATATTGTTGATCGGAAATAATGTAGAATTATTCTGCAAAGCATAAAGGAGTGTTTGAAAGGTGTTTTTCAAACAAAGACCTCGGTGAAGCTGCTTACATATTGAGCATCAAGATCTATAGAGATAGATCAAGACGCTTGATAAGTTTTTTCAATGAGTACATACCTTGACAAGTTTTTGAAGTAGTTCAAAATGGAACAGTCAAAGAAAGAGTTCTTGCTTGTGTTACAAGGTGTGAAATTGAGTAAGACTCAAAGCCCGACCACGGCAGAAGATAGAAAGAGAATGAAAGTCATTCCCTATGCCTTGACCATAGGTTCTATAAAGTATGCCATGCTGTGTACCAGATCTATTGTATACCCTACACTGATTTTTGCAAGGGAGTACAATAGTGATCTAGGAGTAGATCACTGGATAGCGGTCAAAATTATCCTTAGTGGAATAAGGATATGTTTCTCGATTATGGAGGTGACAAAAAGGTTCATCGTAAAGGGTTACGTCGATGCAAATTTTGATACTGATCTAGATGACTATAAGTCTCAATCTGGATACATATTGAAAGTGGGAGCAATTAGCTAGAGTAGCTCTGTGCAGAGCATTGTTGACATAGAAATTTGCAAAATACATACGGATCTGATTGTTGCAGACCCGTTGACTAAACTTCTCTCACAAGCAAAACATGATCACACCTTAGTACTCTTTGGGTGTTAATCACATAGAGATGTGAACTAGATTATTGACTCTAGTAAACCCTTTGGGTGTTGGTCACATGACGATGTGAACTATGCGTGTTAATCACATGGTGATGTGAACTATTGGTATTAAATTACATGGTGATGTGAACTAGATTATTGACTCTAGTGCAAGTGGGAGAATGAAGGAAATATGCCCTAGAGGCAATAATAAAGTTATTATTTATTTCCTTATATCATGATAAATGTTTATTATTCATGCTAGAATTGTATTAACCGGAAACATAATACATGTGTGAATACATAGACAGAGTGTCACTAGTATGCCTCTACTTGACTAGCTCGTTAATTAAAGATGGTTATGTTTCCTAACCATAGACATGAGTTGTCATTTGATTAACGGGATCACACATTAGGAGAATGATGTGATTGACTTGACCCATTCCATTAGCTTAGCACTCGATCGTTTAGTATTCTGCTATTGCTTTCTTCATGACTTATACATGTTCCTGTGACTATAAGATTATGCAACTCCCGTTTACCGGAGGAACACTTTGTGTGCTACCAAACATCACAACGTAACTGGGTGATTATAAAGGTCCTCTACAGGTGTCTCCGAAGGTACTTGTTGGGTTGGCGTATTTCGAGATTAGGATTTGTCACTCCGATTGTCGGAGAGGTATCTCTAGGCCCACTCAGTAATGCACATCACTATAAGCCTTGCAAGCATTGTAACTAATGAGTTAGTTGTGGGATGATGTATTATGGAACGAGTAAAGAGACTTGCCGGTAACGAGATTGAACTACGTATTGAGATACCGACGATCGAATCTCGGGCAAGTAATATACCGATGACAAAGGGAACAACGTATGTTTTTATGCGGTTTGACCGATAAAGATCCTCGTAGAATATGTGGGAGCCAATATGAACATCTAGGTTCCGCTATTGGTTATTGACCGGAGACGTGTCTCGGTCATGTCTACATTGTTCTCGAACCCGTAGGGTCCGCACGCTTAAAGTTCGATGACTGTTATATTATGAGTTTATGTGTTTTGATGTACCGAAGGTAGTTCAGAGTCCCGGATGAGATCGGGGACATGACGAGGAGTCTCGAAATGGTCGAGACGTAAAGATCGATATATTGGACGGCTATATTCGGACATCGAAAAGGTTCCGAGTGATTCGGGTACTTTTTGGAGTACCGGAGAGTTACGGCAATTCGCCGGGGAGTATATGGGCCTTATTGGGCTTTAGGGGAAAGAGGAGGAGAGGCTGCGCGCCCCCCAAGGCCTAGTCCGAATTGGACTAGGGGTAGAGGGGCTGCGCCCCCTCCTTCCTTCTCTTCTCTCTCCCCTTTCCTTGACTCCTACTCCTACTACTTGGAAGGGGAGGAATCCTACTCCCGGTGGGAGTAGGACTCCTCCTGGCGCGCCTCCTCCTGGCCGGCCGCCTCTCCCTCCCTTGATCCTTTATATACGGGGGCAGGGGGCACCCCATACACACAACAATTGATCTCTTGATCTCTTAGCCGTGTGCGGTGCCCCCCTCCACCATAATCCACCTCGATAATATCGTAGCGGTGCTTAGGCGAAGCCCTGCGTCGGTAGAACATCATCATCGTCACCACGCCGTCGTGCTGATGGAACTCTCCCTCAAAACTCGGCTGGATCGGAGTTCGAGGGACGTCATCGAGCTGAACGTGTGCTGAACTCGGAGGTGCCGTGCGTTCGGTACTTGATCGGTCGGATCGTGAAGACGTACGACTACATCAACCGCGTTGTGCTAACGCTTCCTCTTTCGGTCTACGAGGGTACGTGGACAACACTCTCCCCTCTTGTTGCTATGCATCACCATGATCTTGCGTGTGCGTAGGAAATTTTTGAAATTACTACGTTCACCAACACTTACCTCGTGTTGATAGTGTTGCTCGTACCTTTAGGATGTTAGTAACCTTTGCGATAGTCCTCGAGGTCCGTGGTATTTCCTTCCTCCAAATACCATGAACTGCTTATGGCAGAAGTTCTTCTGAACCAAAAGATCACAATCAGAGTGCTCTTAATGGGTTCTCCATTCTACATTGTGATTCTGCCAGTTCTACCATTCTGCATGGGTTATCCGGAAGAAATGTTGAGCTTTGCTCGACATACTAATCTATGCATCCACAACTCAGAAAGATATATGTTCCTTTGAGTTGTGCCTCTTTAGTTGTTTCTGACCTCCATTTGTCAATTGATAGTCAAGAGTATGCGTGCATTCGTTCATCGTTGCTTTTACTCTTGCGTTCCGTCAAGCCATTCTATCCCGGAATGACTAGGAGAAACAAACTCCGGTACCTTATCCATATCTAGGATTGGGTCAAAGTAGTTGTATTCCATAGATCAAGATGTCAATGCAGCTTTTGTTCTGTCCTACCCTGGAGTATTACCCCCTTTATGTCAAGAATATCATGGGAATTGCACCGTGTCTTATGAATTCTTGACGAAGTGATACTTCTCGCCATCGTTCTTCATTCCTCGGTCTCTGTGTTGTTGCAACCGGAATGCCAACAAGTGAACTATGATGTGTGAAATCAATACTCTTAGCAACCCCGTTGCTTGGTAGTTAAAGGACAATAATTTCATTCTTAGTGTGTTGGTTATTTGGATCACCAGACTAGGACTGATTGTGCTACCTAGTCCTTATTTTCGGTGCACTCTTTGATCAATGGGTTAGGATTGTGTCAATCCATCACTCTCTTGACCACATCGTCTTGCCTGAAAAGCAAGATTGTTCTCGAGCTTAGTAACATATCGGTGGTTCGGGATTTTCTGAATATGTTCTCGGAAGTATCACCAGGCTATTCCCTGACCGCTATGTTGAGCTCGTGATCAAGTTGGTTCGTTGTAACCACCCCTTCTCCAAGAATCTGTGTTGGGTACCCCTGAGCTAGTTGGTTAAGCTGAACAACAACTTGGAGAGTTGGAGGATAAAAGTTGCCTGATTTAGTTCATTTTCAAAGGGATATCCTTGTGTTTGTGTGTTGTTGTAGAAAGATGATTTCTTCATCGATTGGTCCTCGTGATCAGTTGTTGAACCTATCATCTTGCCCAAACCTTGATTTGAGTGTGGGCCATCATCAAATCGAGTTAGAACCAACGATATTCATAATGTTGTCTTACTCGTGGTTGATTCTCGAGCATACACCATTACATCTTTTGGTCCGACCAATACTATCACATTGTTCACATAACGGTGGAAGTCTAGCGATATGGAAATTCCAATGAGTTGGTGTTGAGCCCATCAGTGGCATCTTTTCTCCTCCATGATTCATGTTGAACATTGAGCTAGTGTTGGAAACTTTGTAAGCATTGCCTTCGTGTTCCGCTCATGAGGTATATGTTTTGGTGAAAGAAGTGACTTTCTCCAAGTTCACGTGCATTAGTTGTAAGTTGCCACCATGAATTTGAGAAATGTTTGTTTTGTTTCCTTTGGAATCATCCCAAATCAGTCATGCATACGTGCGAAGTATTCTATGGTTTGGTAAATTAATTACCTCCACTCCATATGTATTCCCTAGCATACAAAGCCACTAATTGATTTGGTCTAGGAAAAGAAGTTAACTGCTAATCCTAGGTCATGCACAAGACTTCGTTACCCTCAATGATGGTCCCCAATCAGAACTTGGTAGTGTTTTATTATAAGACTACTACGTGGTCATGCTTGTCTGGGACAGTGTGTTCACATGTATGTAGCAGAACCGGCTCATGTTTTGGAGCTTACTACCATAGTTCATTTCCTGAGAATCTTGCAACGTCATCTCGTCGATTTGTGTTGCAATCCTTTCTTTCAGACATGATGTGTCTGAAATATTCTGTTACCAACCAGATCTGAATCTCAAGCAGATATGATGGTTGGAACATTCCCAACATTTCCATCTTGTTCCCAGCTTGCACCGCCATTGTGCCAATCTCCCATGGGCTGCCCCTCTCAGTAATTGCTGTTCAGGATCATCTTCAGAAGTGGTCCTACCATGGGTCCCATCCATTTCCGGTGATAAGCAAAAATCATTCGTTGCGTTGTCTTCAACAAGGTAGTCCACATCGTCCATTCTAGCCCGAGTGTGTCGTTCTCCCGAACTCCGTCAAATGATAGATTCGTAAATTGCCTCAGGCTGGTGAGAACAGTTCCAATGATCTATGTATCAAAACTAATTCTTTTTGCCACTTGAGGGAATAATTCTACGAGTCACCTTCCCTAAGGTGCCCTGTTATGGAATCATGGCAATTTTTTTCCTCGCTACTTGAAACCCTCGTCGAATTGTTTCTTCCGTCCCTCCTGATGCATGTTTTGCCTCTCAGCTCCAGAGATGTTTCCATGTTCCATTCCGTGAGTTGATCTTGTGATCATTAAGATGATCCTAAGTTGCTCGAACCTCAGGAAGATCGATTCTTCTAAAATTCTTCCTTTCTACCCGTTGTCATGTTGGATGTAGTTCTCAAGCAAGACGTCGAGATCAAGGTGATGCAATGAATCAACACCCTCGAGAAAGACATTTGGATCGTGAAGGTTGTGTTAGCTTGTGTCCCTCTGTCTTCTTACCTCACGACTTGAATCTCGGGACGAGATTCTTGTTTAATGGGGGTGAGTTGTCACATCCCTAGCTCTGACAATGCCTAGTGCTAGCATCTGGTGTTGCGTCATGTTTAAATTTTCCAGAAAGTTGAAATGGGGATGATAGAACCCCCAGCACCCCCCTGAAAACAACTAGGGTTTACTAAAATCTTTTTCAATGAACCTGAAATGCCCTTCTAAAATGTCCATCACTTTTGTCTTGGTCCAGAACCTCTGCCAAAATTGGTTCACATTTTTCTAGGACACATAAGGTCACTGAATTAAATCATATGCTATTTGCAATTGGGCATTTAAATGCTATATATTATTTTAAGTGCTCAATTAATTCCAAACTTAAGTGAGGGCTGTTAGGAATAATCCAAACAGAGCCCACAATTATCTTCAGGATTTTTGAAAACATTTTGGTATTTTTAATAAAGCTCAGAAGTTGCAGAAAAATAGAAAAAGAAAAACAGAAAATAAAAGGAAACTAACTTACCTGGCAAAGCCACCAGCCGGCCCACCTGGCGGCCAAGCGCTGTGCTGGCCCGTGCCAGTCAGCTGCTTCGTCCCCGCCACGCAGGCAGGGAGGTGACGCCGGCGTGCGCGAGCTCGCCACGGCGCCAGCTGCTTGCCGCCCGCGCCCCTGGACACCTGGGCGAGCTCCACGTCGCCGCCCCAGCCCCGCAGACACCTCGCTCACTCCCCTGTCTCTCTCCCTCGCCCTCTCCCACCATGGCCGACGCTGCCGTGCTCGCGCCACCGCTCGCGTCCACCGCCGTCCCCGCGCCGCGCTGCCGTGCCCACGAGCTCCGCCGTCGTCTCCTTCGTCGAGCTAGCCGAGCCTCGAGCGCTCGCACGCTCTGCTTCGTCTTCTTCGACCTCGTCTTCACCGAACGCCGCCGGAGATCCCCTTCGCCGTCACTGCCGCACCAGCTCATCCCCGACCTCGCCGTCTGCTCCGCCGTGACCGCCGTGAGCTCAGCTACCTCCCCATCCTTTCCGTTCTCGCTCTCGAGAACTGCATCGACTGCACCAAGCTCGGCCGCACCCGCCGCCGCCACCGCACGTCGCCGTCGTGGCCACAACCACGTTGGCTCGATTCCGAGCACGCCATCGTCTCCGCCGCACTCGCAGGAGCCCGTAGCACTCCCCACGCGTCTCGCCGTGCCTCCTAGCGCCGGGGCCGACCTCGCCTAAACTTCGGCGACCGCCAAGGTCGTCACCGGTGACGTTTCCGGCCAGCCCAGCTCCACCCACCGCCACCACCCGACGCGGCTCACTTCCCGCATCACGTAGATGTGCTCCGCCGTTGTTTTGGTCGCCGGAGCACGAATCCCGCACTGCCCCACCGCGTTTGGCCTTGCTGGCGGCTAAACGCCAGCGAGTTGACCGCGCTGACCCTATTTGACCCCGGGTGGGCCCAGTTTGACCTCCCCTGGGTCTATGACAAGTGGGACCCGCCTGCTAATTAAGTTAGGATTAGGACTAACTAAACATTAGTTAAACTAATGACACTGACACGCGGGACCCACTGGTCAGGTTTGACCTAGACCGTTCCCGTTGACTGCTGATGTCACCCTGACGCACTGCTGACGCAATAAAGCATTTACTGGATTTATTCTTATATAGGAAATTCGAGAAAATGTTGCAAACTTCAAAAAATCATAGAAATTAATCTGTAACTCCAAATGAAAAGATTTATATATGAAAATTGATCAGAAAAATCCAATCTTTCCATATGTAATGGTTTCATGCATATCAGAACACTTTAACCTTGCTGTTTAAGTGAAACAAGTTAATGCACCTTTATGACTTCATAAAATGGGTTTGCATTTGAATCTTTGGTTCAAATGGACTCATTTCAATCTGTTCTAGCTTGCATTAGCCCAAAACACATTCATATTGCCATGTCATAGCATGCATCATATTGTTGCATATCGTCATGTGTTGATTGTGTTCGATGTATCTTTCGTGGTAGGTTCTACCTCCGAGGATACCCACGATTATCCGACTGAAGGGCACTATCCTACTACCACTCCATCAGGCAAGCAAAACCCCCTTGTTCATTCCGATACAACCCACTCTCTCGCTCCTGCTCTCTTTTACTGCATTAGGACAACAACGATTCAACTGTTACATGCTGCGGTAGTTGAACCCCTTTTCCTCTGCATGACCTGTCATTGCCACAGTAAATAGATGAAACCCACTAGCATGAGTAGGAGTTGTTTGAGCCCTGATGTGCCTACTCATTCATGCTTGTTTGTCATGCCTGCTACTGCGTAGAGTTGAGTCAGGTCTGATTCATCAGGGATGAATCGGAGGTGTGTGAACATGTCCTACTGTTGAGAGCTAAGTGTGTGAACACGATTTGGTAAAGGTAGCGGTGACAGGCCATGTAGGAGTACATGGTGGGTTGTCTCATTGCAGCCGTCCTCAGGAACTGAGTTCTGTGTTTGTGATCCATGAACAGCTACTACCACACATTGGGATCCTTAATTGACTCTCTCGGCTTCTTAACCACCCTTGTCCTCTGTCCAGGAGTTGCAAGTAGTTTCTGGTGTTTGTAGTATGCTGGAGGCCATGCGCAGCGCTGACCCGAGGGGTGGGCTGTGATGTGGTAGGCACGTGGCCGAGTATGTCGGGTGCCCGTTTGGTGTCATGGAACCCTGTACACATCATTCGGGGCCGTATGTGGAAACCTCGGCCGGACTCCCTGCGGATGGAACCTGAATAGGCGGTAAACCTGGACTAGAGACTTGAGTGTTTAGGTAGGCCGTGGCCGACACCCTCGTTGGGCTTCCGCTTGAAGGTTGCTGAGTACATGTCATGTAAACGGCGGTAAGTGGTGAGAGCGTGTGTGAAGAAGTACACCCCTGCAGGGTTAACATCATCTATTCGAATATCCGCGTCCGCGGTAAAGGACTTCTGGGTTGCCTGTACAGTTCATAGACAAGTGAAAGTTGATACTCTAAAATGCACAAGATAAGCGTGAGTGCTATGGATGGCGTTCTCGTAGGGAGACGGGAGCGGATCCATAGTGGTGTATTGAAATGGTGAATATGTGGACTCGTGTGTGCCACCTCAAAAGTGTTACTTGCAGTCATAGTTTAGGATAGCCACTGAGTCAAAGCTGGCTTGCTGCAGTCAAACTCCACCCCCCCTTTGTTGATACTGATGCATATGTAGCTAGTTCTGATGTAAGTCTTGCTGGGTACATTTGTACTCACGTTTGCCTATTTTATGTTTTGCAGAGAGACGTCAGTCTCGCTAGTAGTTCCGTGTGGACTTCGACGTTTAGCTTGATACCTCAGCTACGATCTTGTGCCCTCGGCAGGATCTGGTAGATAGTCAGGCTTCTCAGCCTTTTTCATTTGTAGATGTCTGTACTCAGACATGTTAAGCTTCCGCATGTGCTTTGACTTGTATGCTCTGAATGTTGTGTCATGAGACCCATGTTTGTAATATCTCGCTCCTCGGAGCCTAATGAATAAATACTTGAGTAGTAGAGTTATGTTGTGATGCCATGTTGTATTTACACATATCGAGCATATTGTGTGTATGATTGAAATGCTTGGTATGTGTGGGATCCGACAACCTAGTTGCTTATCCTTGGTAGCCTCTCTTATGGGGAAATGTTGTCTTGTGCTTCCATGAGCCATAGTAGTCCGCTACAGCCCGGTTCACCGAAGTCCTGCTAGCCCAGCACTACTACTCTAGAACACTTGACTGGCCGGCATGTGATTCACTTCGTTCCTGTGTCTGTCCCTTCGGGGAAATGTCACGCGGTGACATCTGGAGTCCTGCCTAGCCTGCTACAGCCCGGTTTACCGGAGTCCTGTTAACCCAGTGCTACAGCCCGGATTCGCACGCTGCTGACCGACATGCTCGATGTTGATTCATGTATGCCTGTCCCCGTAAGTTAGTGCCACTTTGGGTTCATGATTAGTCATGTCGGCCCGGGTTCTCTGTCATATGGATGCTAGCGACACTATCATATACGTGAGCCAAAAGGCGCAAACGGTCCCGGGCCATGGTATGGCGACACTCGTGGGAATACCGTGCGTGAGGCCGCAAAGTGATATGAGGTGTTACCGGCTAGATCGATGTGACTTGGAATCGGGGTCCTGACATTATGTTCCATGCAACGCATGGGCATCTTGCTAGTAGTACTGAATATATGGGAATGTCTACATGAAAGTCGCCTGATTTTCGTCATTTGGGTCAGTCGACCATTTCAGGCGGTTGGATGAAGATCCTACGTCTCCTTACCCTTCTTCTTCCTCGCCTCTTATTCTTCCCCTAAAGACCACCGCACGGGTCGCCGGTCGAACCACCGACCCCCGCCCTCCCCTTAACCGCCCACCACCTCTGATCTTCCGCCGCCCCGACCATCCCTCTAGCTAACCCCACCCCCCACCCACGTCGAGTTTTGCCTCCGGCGAGGCCCCACCATAGCCCGACGACAACCCCCCACAACCACTCTCCCCACCCGAAACCCTAAGATAAATAATGGGGCAGCCGTCCGGCGAGCCCCTTCCTTCCCACCAGCAAACTCCGACGAGCTCTCAAAAATCGACTGACCCAATTTTGAAATTTAGTCTACTGTCATTTAACTAGTGTGGAATATAAAAGGGGAAAACCATAAGCATTGTGAGTATAGTGTTGAGCGTGCCATGGCGGATCTGAAGGTGCAAACCGAACAAAGGCAACTTCGCAACCAATGTTTGCTTTCAACTAACAAGTAAGATCCTAAGTGATGGACAAGAAATCACAGTAAAGCAGTGGCGATCTATTTTCTTGTTGCGATTAATAAGTTGAGAAGATACGAAAGAGTACCACCTCTGGTGCGGTGCCGTGTATGCATCTGCTGAGAATTCGACTGTGGTGCAGTAGCGATGGCTGTCGGCGGCATGGAAGCAGATCTAGGAGGATAGACGGTGGCGGTGGGGGAAATATCCTGGCACGATGGACGAGACGGTCGTAGGAGCGGCACCAGCAAGGTGGACGACGGCGGGGATGAAGCAAGAGGACAGGATGCAAGGATCCTGGTCCATAGCCGTGGATGAGAGAGGTTGATCTCTTGTAATGGACGACGGCGTCGGGGTATCAGCTCCGGCATGGTGGAGGAGGACGGCGGTGGATGGGGTGGCGGACGGAGGAGGCTGGGGTGGAGAGGGTGTTTTGGCGCCCACGGAGTACGAATGGGGAAATGGAGGGAGAGAGGAAGGGGGAACCATGTCTTCAGGGCGCGCTTGTCTCAAATGCGAGGAAATTTACAAACTTAGCCCTCGTTTAAAATTTCCTACATCACAGCAATATTAGTCGGTTGGGGATAGGACGGTGTCCTCGCATACACCGAATATTTTCCGACGGAGATTTCAGCCGACGAGAGTTTGTTTTGGTGCCCACCGTGTATGAATCGGGGAGGGAGGCGATTTCGACCGAGGACAAACTGTGTTTTGGCGCCCACCATGTATGAGTCCGGGGAGGTGAGAGGCGGAGGCGGTTATGTCACGTTTGAGTGAAATTACAAGCCTACCCCTATCGAAACCTATAGAAATCGAGCCGATAGGCTTTGCGTGTCAGGGATAGGCAGTAACTTCCATCTCGCTGATTTTGGTTTCGTGTGGTTACTGCGACTTTCCCCGCTTCGTTCAAATTTTTGTAGAGAAAGAGTGCACGTTTACCGTGTCAACTCAATTCGAATCCAGTTTGTATTTTTTTTCCGGGCAGGATCCATTTTGTATCCGAATACAAATCTATATACATCATTTTTTATATATACTTTCAAAAGCACAACACCCTTTATACATAAATATGGTTTACAAATGGTATGATCTCAGATTCATAAGGCTGGATGCATCTTAATTTGTGTCGGGGATATACCCCGCGGTATGACCCGGCCGGAGATATGACCCGGCTGGGACTTGGTGTTTCATTGGTGACCCGACATATTGCTTAAGCTGTTTAAGCCGGCAGATTATAAGCCGGCGGACAGTTAAGCAGGTTAAGCTGGCGGACAGTTAAGCATGGTAAGCCGGTAGACAGTTAAGCCAGATAGTTAAGCCAGATGGTAAGCCAGATTATAAGTCGGCAGTTAAGAAGCCCAAGACGTTAAGAAGCCCATGGTGAGAAGCCCATGGAGAGAAACCCATGAAGAGAAGTCAGAATAGTTAAGTCTTAAGTCCGAGTTGGACTCTACATGTAACCCACCCCATCAGCTTATATAAGGAGGGGCAGGGCACCCCAAGAGGGGGGACAAGTAAGAAATAATCGTTAAGTCTAGACACAACTAGGAGAGCCGGCTTACGGCGACTCCCTCGAGATGATAATGAGACCTAGCCACAAACAGCATGTAGGGTTGTTACTTGATGATGTTTCCCGGGGCCCGAAGATGTCTAAACCCTTGTCTTGTGTTGCGTATCTCGATTCCGATCAACCCCTCTCAAGCTACCACATAGATGCGTTGGCCTCACGACTAAGTCCTCACACTAGGACATCTGCCGTGACAAATCCACGACAGTTGGCGCCCACCGTGGGGCTGCGCACGGTGGTGTTGAGTTCTTGGAGGGATCTTTTCCAGGGTTCGAGAAATTTTCAATTCAATTTGCTATCGTTAGTTGAACAAAATTAAAATCCGGAGGAAGACCCGGACGTGCACGGGACAAATCTGCCACAACCGGACTCTGCTTCATTGCCGAGTCCTCCAGGGTCTCGTGCGTCGTCTACGCCTCCAAGTCGTCGGGATCAAGACTCGCCAAATAAAGCTGCCACCTCATGTGATCCGTCGAAACTAGCAGGTCCCGGTGACCACAGAAGGCATATCAAGTTAATCTATGTCAAAATCAAACCAGTACAAGACTCAAGACCTGGGGCCAACACTGCCTTGACCCGCTTGGCACCCGCGACTTTTGCTCCGCCCTCGGCTCTGCTTCGGACTGCCGTGAGTCGCCGCGGTTTCGGACTGCCTTGGCCCCGCCTACGGCCTCAAGTGTTTTTTCCTCCGCGGTTTCACCTCAGCGGCGCCGTTCCTGGCCGCCGGTTTCCGGTGAGCCGCCGCCTCGGGGCGGCTCTGCTGTTTTAGCCGCGCTTTCGCTGTTCTCCGTTCAACCGCGGCCTCCCCTCACCCGCGTTCATCTCCTCTGCTATGGCCCTGCAGCCCGTAAAGCTTCTATCGGCCTCTGACCGTTTCCGCCTCCCACAGCTACACGCAGAGACGCCCACGACGAGCCTCATTCCGGTGCCTTGACAGCTCCGCGTGGCGCACGCTAAGTCGCCTCACTCTGCATCGCCAAAAACTGTCGTATCATCTATGCCGGGTCACTTTCGCCGGTGTGGCCCTGAGTCTCCGCCACCAGCTGTTTTACGCCTCTGGCCAGCCTCATCTCCGGCCGCCCACAGCCTCCAAGCCGGCCCATCGGATCATCAAACCACCCTGTCACCACCGTTGTGGCCATGGATGATATCCGGGCTACCTGCGCCAAACCAGCCGGCCCTCTACTGCAGTTACCGCCATGAGATGAGCCGCCAAGCACCGCCTCACTCCGCCAACCGCGTCCGCTGGTTCAGAATTCGACCCATCTTCAATCTGCCACTGATGAGCCGCCTACAGTTTTCCCTCACAACTGACACGACCCGTTGTCGGCCTTGCTCATGAGCTGCCGGCCGCCTCGTTATCCACCTCCGGCGGAGCTCCTGTAGTTGCCTAGTTGAATTCTATTCAGATGTCAAAAAGGGGGCGCAACCCAGACACGGATGGTCCACAGCTCGGACTCCTCCTACGACCCGACTCATTCACCGTCGCCAAGCCGCCCCCCGTGGCCACGGTCTCACGCTTCCGAGCCGTCAGCCGTGTCCTGTCCCTCTGGCTTCCTCTGCTGTTTCAGCCGCCGTTCGTTGAGTCACCTCCACGGCTGCGCGATCTCAACCCGCGGCCTTGCTGTGGCGGTTTACCTTGCCGGTTCGCCGCCTCGCTTCCGTGGTGCTTGCCTCGTTTCGCCTCTGCTTCCCACCTGTCGTCGCTGTTACAACTTTGTCTTCGGTCACCCATGTTCAGCTTCGTCGCAAGCCACCGTGCTTCTGCGCCTGCATCCTACCGGTTCTCCTCGACGAACCACCGCCGGTTGTCATCCGCGTGGTGACCTGGCCTGGCCAATCACCGTTTTTCCCTGACAGTCCCACTGCCTTATCCACGGCTTCATCGACTCCGCCGTCACGGCCGTTGAGCCGCCAACACCCGGCTGGACTTGCCTCCGCCTTGAGCCGCTGTTAAGTCGCCCCTTGGCCGGTCTCCCCCGCTGCTGTGAGCCACCACAATCATCGCATCTGCTGATCTTTGCTCCTCCCGGGTCACCCACGCCACTGATGAGTCGCCCGCGTTGAGCTATGGCCGCCCGTTGATTAACCGTGAGCCCCTGCCAGTGGCCTCGATCCAACCCGCCACGCCTTAAGCCGCCCTGTCGATCATGGTCTCGCCCTGCTGCGACCTGTTGTGTGCGCCTTCGCGTCGAGCCGCCCTCGCGGTTCCGCCGAGCCGGTCAAACTCTGCCTTGAGCCACCGCCGCCCGAGGGCCAAGCCGTGGTCAAGGTACCTTTCTGCTGTGGACGCGTGAGGTGCTACCACCGCCCCTACGACCGGCCGCAGCTACATTATCGAGCCGCCGCAGGTTGCTTTTCGCCTCACCATGAGTCGCCCGAGTCCGATGCCAAGGGCCCTCGCCAAGCTACTGAGTCACCGGCGTCCCTTTGCCTTGCCGTTGTGCTGTTTCTTCAAGTCAACCGCGCCATAAGACACCCAAATTGCTGTTCCACTTCTGCCAGGCCGCCGCCTTCGCCGCCGGCTGATACGTCTCCGTCGTATCTACTTTTGCAAACACTTTTGCCCTTGTTTTGAACTCTAACTTGCATGATTTGAATGGAACTAACCCGGACTGACGCTGTTTTCAGCAGACTTTCCATGGTGTTATTGATGTGTAGAAACAAAAGTTCTCGGAATGACCTGAAACTCCACGGAACATCTATTTGGAAAATATTAAAAATACTGGAAGAAAAATCCATGTCAGGGGGCCCACACCCTGTCCATGAGGGTGGGGGGCGCGCCTGCCCCCTGGGCGCCCCCTGCCTCATTGGCCCCCTGACGCTCCACCGACCTCAACTCCAACTCCATATATTCACTTTCGGGGAGAAAAAATTCAGAGAGAAGGATTCATCGCGTTTTATGATACGGAGCCGCCGCCAAGCCCTAAAACCTCTCGGGAGGGTTGATCTGGAGTCCGTTCGGAGCTCCGGAGAGGGGAATCCGCCGCCGTCGTCATCATCAACCATCCTCCATCACCAATTTCATGATGCTCACCGCCGTGCGTGAGTAATTCCACCGTAGGCTTGCTGGACGGTGATGGGTTGGATGAGATCTATCATGTAATCGAGTTAGTTTTGTTAGGGTGTGATCCCTAGTATCCACTATGTTCTGAGATTGATGTTGCTATGACTTTGCTATGCTTAATGCTTGTCACTAGGGCCCGAGTGCCATGATTTCAGATCTGAACCTATTATGTTTTCATGAATATATGTGAGTTCTTGATCCTATCTTGCAAGTCTATAGTCACCTACTATGTGTTATGATCCGGCAACCCCGAAGTGACAATAATCGGGACCACTCCCGGTGATGACCGTAGTTTGAGGAGTTCATGTATTCACTATGTGTTAATGCTTTGGTCCGGTACTCTATTAAAAGGAGGCCTTAATATCCCTTAGTTTCCGCTAGGACCCCGCTGCCACGGGAGGGTAGGACAAAAGATGTCATGCAAGTTCTTTTCCATAAGCACGTATGACTATATTCGGAATACATGCCTACATTACATTGATGAATTGGAGCTAGTTCTGTGTCACCCTATGTTATGACTGTTACATGATGAACCGCATCCGGCATAATTCTCCATCACCGATCCAATGCCTACGAGCTTTTCACATATTGTTCTTCGCTTATTTACTTTTCCGTTGCTACTGTTACAATCACTACAAAACCCAAAAATATTACTTTTGCTATCGTTACCGTTACTTCCATATTACTTTGCTACTAATTACTTTGCTGCAGATACTAAGTTATCTAGGTGTGGTTGAATTGACAACTCAACTGCTAATACTTGATAATATTCTTTGGCTCCCCTTGTGTCGAATCATTAAATTTGGGTTGAATACTCTACCCTCAAAAACTGTTGCGATCCCCTATACTAGTGGGTTATCAAGACTATTTTCTGGCGCTGTTGCCGGGGAGCATAGCTCTATTCTTTGAGTCACTTGGGATTTATATCTGCTGGTCACTATGAAGAACTTGAAATACGAGAAAACAAAAATCTATCCCTCAACTACGAGGGGAGGTAAGGAACTGCCATCTAGCTCTGCACTTGGTTCACCTTCTGTTTTGAGTAAGCTTGCGACACCTAAACCTACTTCTGCTATTCGTTCTGATATGTCGCATGTTATTGATGATGCCACTTCTGCTATGCATGATAATTATGATGAAACTACTTCTATGCTTGATACTACTGTGCCACTTGGTGAATTTCTTGATGAACAACTTGTTAGGGTTAAAGAGAATGAAATTATTGAAACTGATAACATTGATGGAAGTGATGATGAAGACTCTTCCCCTAATAAACATGAATCGCCTGTTATTCCTGAGGGTTATGTTCTGGAAAAAGAAGCTGCTTTAGCTATTTTAGCTTGCAAAGATAGATACGAGCTCAAGAGGTTATTAGCTAAATGGAAGCAGCAATCTCTTAATGCTAGAATGAAACCTGACCCTGCTTTTGCTACTTCACCTATCTGTGTTACTGATAAGGATTATGAATTCTCTGTTGAACCTGATGTAATTACTTTGGTTGAATCTGATCATTTTCATGGCTATGAATCTGAAACTGTTGTGGCACATCTTACTAACACTACAAAAAAATACACTTCCGTGATGATACGTGTTTGTCACAGTAGGTCGCGTTTTTTGTCATGCATGTACATCCATGACAAATTTATGACAGAATCAAGATAGTCATACCTATGCTGTCGTAGAAGTGTTCCATGACATTACCAAAATTATCATCATGGATGTGTCCACTTCCATGACGATAAATCGCTCGTCACAGAAGTGCTTTCGTCAAGGGTGACTGACATGTGGCATCCACCGTAACGGAACGCCGTTAAGCTACCGGGTCGGGTTTTGGATCCGATAACCCGTTAACAGCCCCGACCAATGGGGATTTTCCACGTGTAAAATCATCATTGGCTGGAGGAGACACGTGTCAGGTCCGCGTTGGCACAGGTGTCACTCATCCAATGGGCGAGACGCGCCTATGATATGTTGACACGTGGACCGGCCCATCAAGTTTAAATGGGCCGGCCCAACTGAAGGCCCACAAGATTTTGCGGACCATAATGGGCCGGCCCAGCTAAAGGCCCACGAGATTTTGCGGACCATAATGGGCTGGCCCAGCTAAAGGCCCACAAGATTTTGCGGGCCATAATGGGCCGGCCCAGGTAAAGGCCCACAAGATTTTTGTGTGCCATAATGGGCCGGCCCAGGTAAAGGCCCACAAGATTCTTGCGGATCATAATGGGCCGGCCCAGCTAAAGGCCCACGAGATTTCGCCGACATTAATGGGCCGGCCCAGCTGTAGGCCCACAAGATTTTGAGGACCCTAGTAGGCCGGCCCATTAACTGGCTGCCATGTTTTGGGCCAAATGCCGGCCCATATTTGATCCGGTCCATTAATGGCCTGCCACGCTCCGGGCCTAATAGTGGCCCATATGAGATCCGGCCCGTTAAAAGCCTACCACGTTCTGGGCCAAATTACGGCCCAGATCAGGTCCGGCCCTTTAAGAGGCTTTGGGCTCAATTATGGCCCATATCAGATTCGGCCCGTCAACTGGACACTATGCTTTTGGGCCCACTTGCTAAAGGCCCACTTAGTAATTCGGCCTGATATTAGTTTTGGCCTGTTAAGGGCCCGTTTAACATTTCGGCCCTATATTAATTTCGGCCTGTTAAAAGCCCGTCATATAGTTGGGCCTAACTACGGCCCGGTTTGCATCCGGCCTGCTCGCAGCCGATATCTGATTGGGCCAAACAAGGACCGAGACAATTTTGGCCTGTTAAAAGCCCGTGATTTGATTCGCACAATCATGGGCCGGGGTTCATTTCGGGCTGCTGCCGGCCCGTGAGCTGTTCGGCACGTTTCAGGCCCAACCTACATCGTGATTGCATGACGGCCCGATTATGTACCGTAATTTTACGGTTTGGCCGGTTTACTGCGAAGACAGGATATATATACAGTAAAATAACTGCAGCATCGTGAATAAGAAAAAACCTAGACTATACAATAAAGAAATTACGGCATATTACATCCACTGGGCATCAAAGTTCGCCACTATGATAATAAAGCACAAGCAGACAGCAGATTACATACACTGGGCATCAAAGATCGCCACCAGTGCAAATAAACACGCCGACAAAATAATATACAAAACCGACAGCACTTCAATAGAGTTCAAGAAAGGTTAGCCCTGCTGGGGAGCTGCAGCGCAAGCAGCTGAGCAAGATGATGAGACTGCGCTTGTTCAACACTTATATCTTCCTCACTCTGAAAGATAAACAAGCAGACAGATGACAGGTTTTGCACATAAAAGTATCAGTGCTGACAATTCATCACATTTCTTACTGACGAATAAAGTGACACAGTTTAAAATTGCATTAACACAATATGGTATTGTTCAGGTCAAGACATGGCAGGAAATGACATTGTGAAGGAGTTGGCAGCTTCACGACACCACTGGATTACAGATCAAGAACTCATAAGTATCAATGGTTAGTGTGCTGTCAATTTATACCATTTCAGATTGGCAAATAAAGAGACGGTTTAAATAATAGTAGAATGATATGACATTGTTCATAGTTAAGACATTGCAGAATATGACATTGTGCTGTAGTGGGTAGGTTCACCACACCACTGGATTACGGATGAAGAACAGAAGCATACATGCAGTGCAAAAGAAGATCACTTGCTCTGTATAGTTTAATTTACATGGTATGAAGAAGGAACTTGGTTGTACAACTGAAAACTTAAATTGAGAAAGGACAAACTTTTGTTTATGAACTACATAATAAACTTTAAACAAGCAATTTGATGCAAACACCAAAAATAAACAGCTGTTGCAGTCATGCCTAACCAAATATATACAACAAAGTTTGAAGGCTTGAGATGGACAAACTTACATTATTGGTGAAGACAGGCTCTATAAAGGCCTTGTCCATGCTGATGGGGGGGGGCAATTCAAGAAGTTTACCACAGAATCTTCTTCAAAAGCATTGCCTTTATTCTACATTTTGTTAAGAGTAAATATAGATGTGATAATATACGAAAAAATGGAGAATATTTAAGA
>NC_057802.1:438225075-438236356 GCF_018294505.1 Triticum aestivum | reverse complement strand
ATAAACTGGAGGCCCTTGATTTCGTATCCAACGGCTGGAAAATCTAATGACCAGAGATGAAAAAGTCAGTCGACTGACGTGTAGCCTCACCCCGCACGTACACATGCACGCATGCAAGACACACACGCATGTAGGCGTGCAACACTGACACGTACACACGCACGCATGCTGGCGTGCAACACTGACACGTACACATGCACTCACGAACACACGCACGTACGCACCCATGCATGCAACACTGAAACGTACACTTGCACGCACGCAACACTCGCACGCCTGCATGCACACAGCACACGACGCAAGACACGCGCTCAACCTATACGTGCATGCACCCTTTGTTAAGGACATGGATTGTTACAGGTATTAATCAATCTTATCTGTGATAAGCAGAACATTGATGTTTGTAGCGGTCTTTATGAATCACAACGTATCGAACGGGCTATCAACATAGTAGGCTTATCTACATGAAAAAGATGACGTCACACTCAATGAACAATCATCGGTTTATGAAATGCCCGCTTCTGACCGCCCTGGCCCACCAAAGGTTCCTCTGCTGTGCGCTGCCTGCGTTGGGTCACTAACATGCAGGCCATGCACCCAAAGTGCCCACACGTCAGTGGAAGAACGGCGCGGTGTCCTAGGTCAGAGTCGAGGGCGCCACTCGCGGCACGCCCGGCTGAACACGCCTCCGTGCCGCATTCAAACGCCTCCATGAAACCCGCCCGTGTGGAAGCCGAGAAACCCACTCTGGACACACGTCCGTTCATGACCGGGCCGGCGTTAAACGCAACGCCGGCCGAGCTCCTCCCGTCCGCCGTCTATTTAATCTCCTATTTAAACGAGGCCAAACACCGGCCAAGAATCGCACACCTCCGCCGCTCCCCTATCTCCTCCACCATTTTGTCCACTCTTACAATGGCTTACGAAGAGTAGTTATTCCGCATCCAAGCCGGCTGGGTAGCCCGCCAGATACGAGCTATGCAGGTCGCTGATCCACCTCCCTCCCCTCGCCCGACGGAGCCAGTTGCCGCCCCAAGCCGGCGCGTGGTTCAGCAACTCGCCGCTCCAGGCCAGCTCGACGAGGAACGGCGCACGGGCATCGTTGCTGCCGTCCACGCTGCCGCCTCGTACCGCGTCTCCCGTTTCTGTGGCCGAGACTCCCATGCCGGCGGCCGCGCCATGCAAGCAGCGACAGAAGCCGGGTGCGCGGAGAGCGACGAGTCGGTGGCCAGCGCCTCCACGTCTGCCGCCGTCATCGAGGAGAAGTAGAACACGGGAGGCCGCCGCCGCCGCTTGGGTCCCATGAAGGCCACCACGGAGGCGACGCCGGCGTACACAACAGGTGTCTTGCCAGATCCTTTTGTTGCGAGGACCTTCGTCGACCCCGCATGGGCTCCACGGAAGAGGGGAATGGTAGGATGAACTCGAGCCGGTGCTGGCCATGGCGAAGTAGTGGCCGGTGATGAACTCGAACCGGTGCCGGCCACCATCATCTTCGACACCAGCCAATGATATCAGTTGGGCAGTGGGGAAGCGAGCCGTCCTTTGCGCTGAAGCATATACCTCCGGGGCTCCCGGCAGTCCGGTGATCGTGCTGCCGGACATGAGGAACACAAATCGATCGGCGGGCGACCATTTAGGCCAGGTATTATATACCTGTGCTGTCCAGAACTAGCACCGCGTAGTTCATTTGAATGTAATGAAACCCGTCATGTTTGTATGAATATCCGGTATTTTATATGATTTCCGTCGTTGTTTATATGAAATATCAGTTTGTCTACGTGTTTGCATGAATTTCGTCTGGTTGGTTGAGTTGCTGTCATAATGTGTGCGGCTACGGTTGGATGGCGTAATTTGCGGGTCGCTGGTCGGTCTGCGGGCGGCTCGGGCGGTGTTGTGGGACAAATAAACACAGCTCGTGCGAGCTCGTCTCCAACGTGCGCGCTGGAGGATGCATGACAGCATGAGCACCCGAGCCATTCCTCGTTCATCGGTGGCAAAGGCACCGGTGGACAAAAGGGTCGCCAATATTTTGGCTACCCCGGGCAAGATCCAAACAGCCCCTCCCAACAGATTCAAATCCCTCGTTCGCCGTGGAATTTTGCCATGTGTTGTTTTCATGGACTAGCAAGATGCCCGTGCATTGCACGGAACATCAAGATGCATTTTTTTACAAACTCCCGCATGCATGCAAGGGATAATTAATGTCCTCCTTTGCTAGTACCACGAGGCAAACACCATTAATATTGCATCGATTAGTGTTAGTGGCCTTGTATATCTGCAAATTGTAATTTTGATAGTGGCCCCTTGTATACAAAAATGGAAGGAGAAAGATGAGAGATAAGGTGAGGAGGAGTGGGGCGTGGTGGTGACTAGTGGTCGGATTGGGCGGAGGCATGGGGATGGACGGCGCATTATGTCTAGGTTTGTATCTCTCTCACACACACCCACGTAGGTGGGGGACGTGCACGAAGAGAAGAGGTGCACGCACGGCGCACGTACTCCCGTCTCTTTCCCAACCACACCCGCGCGGGTACACGGTGGAGCTCATTTCTGTACGAAAAAGGCAGCCCACGTGGTAATTTGGCACGTGTACTGGTTGTCCACTTGGTGGAGGGAGGATCGTCTACCACAGGTGAACAAACAAATTGCGACTTGACGCGTTATGTTAAATTAAAAAAAGAGGCAAACCATGTGGGGCCTACCTTAGAGGCAAGGCTCTATACACTAGAGTACTTTTGATGTGTCCCGTCAACTCGCAGAACGAGGAGAAGCTTGCTTAGTACGCCGTCTCCCCCGCCCACGGGCGCGGTGGCTCGCAGGATGAGGTGAAGCTTGCTTACGAGTAGTAGTAGTACTACTACTGTACGCCTTTACGCCCGCTCCCTCACCCACGCGCGCGGTGGCTCGCAGGACGAGGAGAAAATTTTACTACTCCCTCCATTTACTCCTCATCCCTACTACGTACTTTGGTTAGTACTCCCTCCATTTACTTATACAAGGCCACTATAAAAAAAATACATTTTGCATCTATACAAGGCCACAAATAGTAATCGAGACAAAAGTTACTACTCCATCCTTTCCAGTTTATGGCTCAATTTCAAAATCTCTCCAACCAAGGTAGACGGTGAGTGGTCGAATTAATTTCGTAGTTTGCACAAGTAATTAGTACGCTCGTTTTTCTCAAGAAGTTATGTTTACCGAGGCATTAATTAGAACGAATGCATGAATGACCACTAAATTTCCATGAACTTGTACATGCATTGGTTAGTTTCCTCTTGACACTGCTTGCGTCGGGTGATCTAACGCACCTCAAAATCCAACATGTAATGGTACTACTACTAGTATAGTAGAATTGAGACTTATCAAATGGAAAAACGAATGTTTTTTAGATGAGCCCTATAAACCCTAGTGGGTACGTACTCCGTAAAAACAGATTTTTCCAAAACTAAGTCGCTCCCTTTCATGAATTCTCTAGTATACTCCTTCGTCGACGCTCCCTTTCATCAATTCTGTACTTCCTGTCACCGACATGTGGGACATATAGCAACCGGGTCGACGTGTCAAGCACCAAATAACAATGCAGAACAGCAGGGGGATGCACCCCACTCGTACCGGCCCAGTAGTAGTAATGAGCAATGAGACGTCAAATCACAATGCCGCACCTTCCCAGACGGACGAAGCAACCATTATTTCACACTTCGGTTCGCCATCATCTCAAACCACGTAGTATTGCTTCTGCCTCAAGAGGGACACGCGCATCGCCTTGGTACATCATGACACGTGGGACCGCATGACATGCCATGCTCCCCCGCCGATCGCTCGGTAAAATCACCTCATTTTTACTATACTTCCTCCGTATCGGTTTACTACATGGCATGCACGTCGTTCTAGGTTGAGAATTTAACTGGCTATATATGTGATGAACAGTACTCTAGCCTTTTAAAAAATGTATACTTTTGTACAATAGTACTATCGATGGATTGCGCCATGGAGCAAAAATTGAAATTAAAAAAAAGGTGGTACATATAGAGAGCACTCGTCGCCAAATTATGCATATAGTACTATTAAAAAAGCTAGTACGTGCTTAATATGGGTGCTAAATTCTATTAAAGAAATACTAGTAGTATGTACATACTGAAGAGTTAAAGTAACGAGAAGAAACATAACATAGTTCTGCTGGGGGCTCAGCACAACACACCCCTCAAATTAAACTAAGCACACCTGAAATTAAACTATGCAACTAATCCGGTAGACACTGCATTAGAAGTTTAGAACCACCATGAGCAACGACACTGCCACCTTACTCGGAGTCTTCGTCCACGTCCTCGACTTCGTCCTTGTCCCTCTTCCTCTTGGCCGATACTTCTTTGCTTGAACCGCACACTTGGCTGTTGCTCTTCATCCAACCCTTGTAGATATTGAAACAAAGGTAGCCATCCATTGCAGCATAGTGGATGTGGTCTATATCTAGTACATTCCGCTGCCATGCATGACGATGAAACGTGTAATGAGGTTTCTCCAGTTTACGGTACGAAGGATGAACCATGGCTCCTGCCAGGGTCAGCATTGAAGGCTGACGAGAGGGCACCAGCCGATTCTTCTGGAGGTCGAAGGGGTTGCCTACAACGAGGCCTATCCGACCCAGGACTTCTTTGTCATTCTTAAAGTCTACAGTAACGAATTTCACTGTTTTGTCCTTGAGGAAGTTCTTAAAATCCTGGCACTCAACGTCGGCATGGCATATGTGGTAGACCAAGCAAACGTTATGTACGCAAACCTGGATCACGGCGGGCTTCTTCCTCTCTTCGTCCTTAAGATCCTTCTCTTGTCCCAGGACTGTGGTGTACTCAACATCTAGCCCAGCGACCCACTCATCATCTCAGTTTTCGAACATGCGTCTGAAGCGAGAAAGGCATCCTTTCACCGTCGCGGAAGAACGGGTGTAGATGACGTCGAACTCATCGCCGGTGATGGTTCTAACCTTGTACTCACCGCCAATCATGGAGATTTGGGACGCCATGGATTTGGGAGGAGGGTTAGGATTAGTGGAACTGCCGTAATGTGAATGGACGGGACGACTAGGAGCGAACCGCCGTAGTATTGAAGGATGTGCGGGGACGAGTAGGAGCGAACTGCCAGCGTGCGAACGGCAGGGTAGTGGCTTTCCATTCTCCCATGATACGGGCTTCTGAGAGCCCTTGGATCTGAGATCGAACGGTTGCATGGCGTGATTCTAGACCTATGGGTGAATATCCTATCCTGGAGGGTTATTCTGCAAATTTTCAGCAACTTAGCATGCGACCGTTTGATCTCAGATCCAAGGGCTGCCAGCAGCCCGTATCATGGTCACGCCTACCACGACCATCGCGTCGCTCGCGCGGTCGCACCCTTGGAGATTTAACATGGTGCGTTAGGCTATCTGATGTTGGCATGTCATACATAGTCATCACTTAGTCACTCATACTACAACAAGGTTGGCTATAAGGTTGGCTCTAAGTGTATTTTTTTACTCCTCTCTATCTCTTTCTTCGTACTCCCTCCGTCCCATAATATAAGAATGTTTTTGACACTAGTGTAGTGCCAAAAACGTTCTTATATTATGGGACACAGGGAGTACTAGTATTTATTGCATTTGCCAAGGAGTGACCTCTTCCAATGAAATGGTGTTGCTAAGTTTGCTTCATTTAATTAGCTATAGACTCAAAATTGTCTTTTCACCTAGGTACAAGCGCTTACCACCGTTTCTTCCTTGGGTCACCAAACTAGTCTCTCTCTTCTTGATTAACTTGCCACATCAGACTTTATGCCTATGTGGCAAGCTTAAGCACCTGTAGGAGCAAGTAAAAGTAAGTACAATAGTGCGCTTTACATGGCATTTTTGCATATGTGGAGGAAAGAGAGGCAAGGAAAAAGTGGAGAAGTGGGCTCTCATGCAAGAGCCAGCCTCTACTACATGGTGGAGCATTGGAAGAGGCACCTGTATGGAGGTGGTCTGGAATCGGGAGACTCACGCCGGTCGTAGCGCCGCAGTTAAAATGATAATGGCAAGTCAAATCATAGGGCCCCACCTGTCCAGCAGTAACTCGCTGTCAAATCACACAGCCCTACGTTCGCAGCAGCCTACTCCCTCGTCTTCTCGCATCTCTGTCGAACCGACTAGGCGGAACTGCCCCGCCTACCGCACAGGAAAAGCCCCGCCCTCGACTTTTAAATACAACTACGTCCGCTTAAGAATCCAATGATATACTTTTTGTGACATAGTAACTCATATTTAGTTAGTCAAATGGATGACCTGGAACTACGTGCAGGCCCTATAAACCGAGACGCCTAAAAATAAAAAAACCGAGACGGAGAGGGTAGTTCCGCACGTATCTTTTTAGATCAATATAGTCGGGATTCACCAAGGAGCAAAACCAAGTGGTAGGCTGCTCCTGTCGTGTTGGCGTAGCAACTCAAGCAGGGTCAGTCCGCACACGAAATGGCGACACACTTAACAGGACCCCTTTGGCCGACATGTGGCTCATCCACCGTCTTGTTCCACGTGCGATGCACCAAATTATAGTTCGGAGCAGCTGTTGGAATTGGAGGCACCCCGGTCGTAGCGCCGCAGTAGTAGAAAATGAGCGATGAGGGGTCAAATCACAAAGCCCCACCTTTCCCGCATTAAGCAGGACGGACAAAGCAACCATCATTTCACTCTAGGGCGCAAGAGCATAAAGAAAAGAGAAAACAATGATGTGTGCGACAGCTACCTAGGGCACCCTAGGGTAGGGGTCTCCACTACAGATCCTTTTTTTGAAAGCGCCTCCACTACAAATCGGCTTCTCCCTCGTCCTCTTGAAGAAAACCGATGATGAGTGCGGCGGTAGGGTTTGTAGGAGTACTACATCGTGCGGGGCCACGTCATAGTAAATGGGTTCGAGTCGACGCCATAAATATGTGTGGGCCGCTTGGTTTTACGGGAACGAGGCAGCATTTTGGGTTCGGGGACCAGTGGAGATATAGTACGTACAAAAATTTGTGGACGTAGGTTCGACCGAAAGGCAATGATGCATGGCCCCTGCATTTTGATATACCTGGGGCCGCGTGAAATTTGCTACTCTACTCAAAACTAGTAAGGTACACATGTATTGAACGCATGAGATTTCGAAACCAAATTATGAATAAATACACACTATAGCATGTAAAACTTTGAGTCATATATGCATGATGTAGATGTTCGTTTAGTTCTTATAGTTCATCTCATTCAAAATCAATTAGTTTTATAAAAATGTTAAGATTCATGGGGTTGTGCATTGTAAATCATAAAGTAAAAAACAAATAATGGCAATTCATTTAGAAAAAAATAATCAATTATGATACAGAAGATTCTAGAACAAAGGAGAAGTGCTTGTGTTTTGAGGTTTGTGCATTATGCTTAAGTTCAACCATGGAGTCTTCTAAATTACATGTGGCAGATCTGGTGGAATGTTGATGATATCCAACGGCCAGTAGTGCTCGGATTTGCCTATCTCTGCACTATCAGGTTAGCTTCATCCAGCAACCATCTTTCAAAGTTATTGGCACACTATATAGTTCTTGTGCCATAGTTGCATGTTTTGGAAAAAAGCTACTAGTGGTTGTACTATCTATTTAGGAATAGAAGATGTATACATGGAAGTTGTAGGGAAAGAGATGACATGGAGCATCTCAATTCCTATGAGTAGGGATTGGAAAAGAGATGTCATTTGGTTCACATCATAGGAACTTTTCTATTGAATCTAGAGATGACATGTATCTCGATTCCTATGAGGAGGGATTTGAAAAGAGATGTAATTTGGTTCATATCATAGGAACTTTTCTATTGAATATATGCTAATGTTTATTTTCCTTTGAAATTAAGGGAGTACAGGAATCCATTCATATGAACCAAGTGGCTCTAAAGCTATAGAAATGATATCATGTTTATTTCCTTTGAAATGTGGAGTATATGAATCTATTCCTATGAACCAATTGGCTCTAAAGGAAAAATCCTATAAAAATCATATCATATAGAGTTCCTATGATATTCCTCGACACTAAAGGATGCTTGAAATTGCTGCGGGTGATACGATGGTCTTTCTTTGTAGACTCATCACCCATCTTTATAGTTACCTCTCGAAGATGAATGAAATGATATATACATGGTATTCTACATGTGCAATTTGGTACACGAAAACTCGGTAAAAGTTTGCGAGGTTCGCATTTTCAATAAAGCTATATGCACTGCATTTCGGAACGGAGGGAGCATACGGCAGTTGCTAACACTCACGTGGAAGATTTGTGTGTAGGAGGAGTGGCTGTTCTGTTAAATGACATGGCAAAACTGACACTGTCGGATGCTGATCTAACGGTTCTTACGGCGTTCGTCAGGAAAAGGCTTGTGGCGAACGTTTGTCGGATAATGATTTATGGACACATGCATTGCATTGATACGTGCCCCCGTCTCTCTCACGCACACGCACCCTCACGAGTCACGACTCTCCCGAGTCCTCTCGCAGACTCGCACGTCGCACCCACCGTCTATCTGCAGGTAGACGTCACGCACATATGTGCTCTTCACACCCTACCCTCAGAACTTCTAAAAAACAAAAGACGGCGCGCACATTTTATTTTACCTCACATGTCACACACTTATACTATTACTCTTGCGGCGAACGTTCTTTGGGCATAGTATATTGTACTCTCACGAAAAGAAGCAGTGCACGCACGCACTAGTTCCCTCACACCCACTCGCGGGTACACGTAGGAGCGCATTTTTTGAAGCTGGTACAACAAAATCACTCCACTATATATAAAAGCAAGAGCCTTAGCGCTTGCTTTACTAGGGTTCCTCTCGTTCACTCTCTCATGCTCTCCAGATCTAAGCAACACATAGGTTGCCACACTCTCTCTCAGCTCACGGCTGGTCACAAATCCGGCCGGACAACCTCGACCGGGGCAGGGGTGTAGGTGCATCGTTCACGCTGTCGTCGGCGGCGAGGGAGGAGACCAACGGCTGCCCGCGCGTCCCGATCGGCGGCCGTGCCATTCTCTCCGAGAGAGCGCCGCCTCGGGAGGGCCTCCGACCCCTTCTTCCTCCCTGCGGTATTGTGGCCAAGATGCGGCCTCCCGACGCCGTCTTTGCCACATGCCGACGACCCTCAGGTATATATTCCCTCAAAACCTGCCTTGCTCTACTGCCCCAACTCCCTTCGTGTGGATCCTTTTCTACTTCCGTCCGCTGTTCCAAAGCCACCTAGACTTCTACTATTATTAGAAGTAAAGCTAGTTCATACAGTCGACTCAAAGCGTTGGTTCAAACAGGGAAGAAAGTGGGAAAGCTGTAGCATGAATCTAGGACTTGGTTCTAAGAGGAAACGGGGGAAAGTAGTAATATATGTCACTGTTTAAATAACCGTATTTCATATTTGCGCAAACAGGGATGTCTGTCTCCATATCGTTTCGGGATGTCTGTCTCCGTATCGTTTCTATCCGCGCAATCAAAAGCACACACCTCAGTATTAGTACAACTGCGCAAAATAAGATGGCTATCCCTCCTTGTCGTCGTCTAACCTCCCGTCTTCAAGGTATCCCTACATTGGTAGTAACTAAGGTAGAATGACCAACACAATCTAAAAGAAGCTGATTCGTACGTTTTACTTCCTGATTGAAGTGTAGGGACGAGCGAAAACAACTGCATCCTAGTCCGGAATGCACTTTATACCAGTTCATTCATGGACCGAGGACTAGCTGGCACGGCTGCACGACGGTTTTTTGGACAGGTGCGCGGACAAGATGCATTGTGGTCTGCTTATTTCTGCAAATAGCGATGCTTAAATTTAGTGGAATGCACAAGCATTTCAGCTGGTCAGTACACTGCATGGTTCAGTTCAGCATTCCAGCTGAGACCACAATTATAATTGGTTATTCTGGAATGAGAGAACCTAACCCTGGATGGTGGCAACAAGAAAAAACCAGAGTGAACTCCAGGAAATTTAAGCCTGCCGGGAGGCCCTTTGCTCAGAGAAGCCTTGCTTGTTTTTTCCTGATTTGTAAACCTTCTCACAACTTTGTCTTTTGCTGTGAACTAGTATATGTTTATTATGTTCTATGAATCATTGAGATGTATAAAATTGCTTAACTTATGCTTTTCAAGTTTTTTATGAAGACGAGTTTAATGTGAGTGTTCCACATGAGCGCTGGACTAGCGTGTGAACGTTTGGAATTTATTACATTGTGGCCTCAATTAACTGCATGAACCACTATAACAAGATACATAGTTGCTTATATGTCAGACAGCAGATTGTTGATTGTTAGCTGGTCGATAGCCTAGTGTTGAAGCGAGCTGAGCCAATGTGCTGTGTTTTGCACAACTTCTTACAAGTGGGGTAGCACCAACAGTGTTTACAAGTACTTATGTATACGTCGGCGCACGGTTCTCGAACGAGTGCTCTGTTTCATCAAAACACACACTGCTCGTATGATAAACCATGACAACTTATGTCTTACCATGCCATATTCATGAAAAAACTAGTGAGGACGCATCTGTTTCGGCAACAATTACGATGGTTCTCACATGATTCACGGGCACACAAAAGTAGCAGCAGTTCCCATAGACGGATTCAAATAGAGTACTAGCCCCAGAGGGGTCGATAACAGGCAAGGTTCGGATAATTAGACACAATCCAAACTACTATTAAACACTAGCTGGGGCAACTATTTCATGCCTCGATCTAATTTGGGCTGGACACAAGACGGACCTTGCCATGAACATCATCGAGGACGTCCCGCAACAGCTCAATCCTGTGAACCTTCATGAAGACAACCTTGTGGCCTTGCCACTAATAAACTTGTTTGTGGAGGCATGCCATGTCATCTTCCTGCGTAAGCTTGACAAGAACAGTATGCCTCACAAATGAAGGAGTATCTTTGAACTTCTTGTGCTTCAGTACACCCTGGACAACACGCCTGACAACAGTGAGGCTGGAATACAACTCTTCATTGGTATAACCGCAAATGGCTTCCAGGATCCAACAGCCTAAGAACTCTGTTTTCCCATTGCGTATATTCAGGTCGTCCGCCTCATAGCGAGTGACATGTACAACCACACAATCCTTGTCTGCATCAGGGCTCTAATTGAAATAGAAACAAATTCTGAATTACTTTTCAGTATAAGAAACACAAGTTATTTAAACCACTATGTATAGCATGTCATCGAAGCTAATAAAATTTTGCATTATTAATCACCACATACTTCCTTTTCTAAAAAAATCACCAC